>NC_134911.1:4176857-4479887 GCF_051014615.1 Bombus vancouverensis nearcticus
GTAATTCGGTATAACGTCATCCCATATAACGTAAAACGTTATAACGTCATCCCATATAACGCAATACGTTATAACGTCGTCCGACATGACGTAATACGTTATAGCGTCATCCCATATTACGTAATACGTTATAACGTCATCCCATAGAATGCAATACGTTATAACGTCGTCCGACATAACGTAATACGTTATAGCGTCATCCCATATTACGTAATGCGTTATAACGTCATCCCATATAACGTAATACGGTATAACGTCACACCATATAACGTAATACGTTATAACGTTATACCATATAACCTATTACGTTATAACGTCATCCCATATAACGTAATACGTTATAACGTCATCCCATAAAACGTAATACGTTACAACGTCATCCCATATAACGTAATACGTTATAACGTCATACCGTATAAAATATTAAGTTATTACGTCATACCATATAACCTATTACGTTATAACGTCATCCCATATAAAGTAATACGTTATAACGTCATCCCATATAACGTAATACGTTATAACGCCATCCCATATAACGCAATACGTTACAACGTCATCCCATATAACGTAATACGGTATAACGTCATACCATATAACCTGTTTACGTTATAACGTCATACCATATAACGTATTACGTTATAACGTCATACCATATAACCTATTACGTTATAACGTCATACCATAAAACGTAATACGTTATAACGTTATACCATATAACCTATTACGTTATAACGTCATCCCGTATTACGTAATACGTTATAACGTCATCCCATATAACGTAATACGTTATAACGTCATACCATATAACGCAATACGTTATAACGTCGTCCCATATGACGTATTACGTTATAACGTCATACCGTATAACCTATTACGTTATAACGTCATCCCATATAACGCAATACGTTATAACGTCGTCCCACATATCGTAATACGTTATAACGTCATCCCATACTACGTAATGCGTTATAACGTCATCCCATATAACGTAATACGGTATAACGTCATACCATATAACCTATTTACGTTATAACGTCATACCATATAACGTATTACGTTATAACGTCATACCATATAACCTATTACGTTATAACGTCATACCATAAAACGTAATACGTTATAACGTTATACCATATAACCCATTACGTTATAACGTCATCCCATATAACGTAATACGGTATATCGTCATACCATATAACCTATTTACGTTATAACGTCATACCATATAACGTAATTCGGTATAACGTCATACCATATAACCTGTTTACGTTATAACGTCATACCATATAACGTATTACGTTATAACGTCATCCCATATAACGTAATACGTTTTAACGTCATCCTATATAACGCAATACGTTATAACGTCGTCCCACATAACGTAGTACTTTATAACGTCATCCCATATTACGTAATGCGTTATAACGTCATCCCATATAACGTAATACGGTATAGCGTCATACCATATAACCTATTTACGTTATAACGTCATACCATATAACGTAATACGTTATAACGTTATACCATATAACCTATTACGTTATAACGTCATCCCACATAACGTAATACGTTATAACGTCATCCCATATAACGTAATACGTTATAACGTCATCCCATATAACGCAATACGTTATAACGTCGTCCCACATAACGTAATACGTTATAACGTCATCCCATATTACGTAATGCGTTATAACGTCATCCCATATAACGTAATACTGTATAACGTCATACCATATAACCTATTTACGTTATAACGTCACACCATATAACGTAATTCGGTATAACGTCATACCATATAACCTATTTACGTTATAACGTCATACCATATAACGTATTACGTTATAACGTCACGCCATATAACGTAATGCGTTATAACGTCGACCCATATTACGTAATACGATATAACGTCACACCATATGACGTATTACGTTATAACGTCATACCGTATAACCTATTACGTTATAACGTCATCCCATATAACGCAATACGTTATAACGTCGTCCCACATAACCTAATGCGTTATAACGCCATCCCATATTACGCAATGCGTTATAACGTCATCCCATATAACGTAATACGGTATAACGTCATACCATATAACCTATTTACGTTATGACGTCATACCATATAACGTATTACGTTATAACGTCATAACACATAACCTATTACGTTATAACGTCATACCATAAAACGTAATACGTTATAACGTTATACCATATAACCCATTACGTTATAACGTCATCCCATATAACGCAATACGTTATAACGTCGTCCGACATAACGTAATACGTTATAGCGTCATCCCATATTACGTAATGCGTTATAACGTCATCCCATATAACGTAATACGCTATAACGTCACACCATATAACGTAATTCGGTATAACGTCATACCATATAACCTAATACGTTATAACGTCATACCATATAACGTAATACGGTATAACGTCACACCATATAACGTAATTCGGTATAACGTCATCCCATATAACGTAATACGTTATAACGTCATCCCATATAACGCAATACGTTATAACGTCGTCCGACATAACGTAATACGTTATAGCGTCATCCCATATTACGTAATACGTTATAACGTCATCCCATATAATGCAATACGTTATAACGTCGTCCGACATAACGTAATACGTTATAGCGTCATCCCATATTACGTAATGCGTTATAACGTCATCCCATATAACGTAATACGGTATAACGCCACACCATATAACGTAATTCGGTATAACGTCATACCATATAATCTAATACGTTATAACGTCATATCATATAACGTATTACGTTATAACGCCATGCCATATAACGTAATACGTTATAGCGTCATACCATATAACCTAATACGTTATAACGTCATACCATAAAACGTAATACGTTATAACGTTATACCATATAACCTATTACGTTATAACGTCATCCCATATAACGTAATTCGGTATAACGTCATACCATATAAACTAATACGTTATAACGTCATACCATATAACGTAATACGGTATAACGTCACACCATATAACGTAATTCGGTATAACGTCATCCCATATAACGTAAAACGTTATAACGTCATCCCATATAACGCAATACGTTATAACGTCGTCCGACATAACGTAATACGTTATAGCGTCATCCCATATTACGTAATACGTTATAACGTCATCCCATAGAATGCAATACGTTATAACGTCGTCCGACATAACGTAATACGTTATAGCGTCATCCCATATTACGTAATGCGTTATAACGTCATCCCATATAACGTAATACGGTATAACGTCACACCATATAACGTAATACGTTATAACGTTATACCATATAACCTATTACGTTATAACGTCATCCCATATAACGTAATACGTTATAACGTCATCCCATAAAACGTAATACGTTACAACGTCATCCCATATAACGTAATACGTTATAACGTCATACCGTATAAAATATTAAGTTATTACGTCATACCATATAACCTATTACGTTATAACGTCATCCCATATAAAGTAATACGTTATAACGTCATCCCATATAACGTAATACGTTATAACGCCATCCCATATAACGCAATACGTTACAACGTCATCCCATATAACGTAATACGGTATAACGTCATACCATATAACCTGTTTACGTTATAACGTCATACCATATAACGTATTACGTTATAACGTCATACCATATAACCTATTACGTTATAACGTCATACCATAAAACGTAATACGTTATAACGTTATACCATATAACCTATTACGTTATAACGTCATCCCGTATTACGTAATACGTTATAACGTCATCCCATATAACGTAATACGTTATAACGTCATACCATATAACGCAATACGTTATAACGTCGTCCCATATGACGTATTACGTTATAACGTCATACCGTATAACCTATTACGTTATAACGTCATCCCATATAACGCAATACGTTATAACGTCGTCCCACATATCGTAATACGTTATAACGTCATCCCATACTACGTAATGCGTTATAACGTCATCCCATATAACGTAATACGGTATAACGTCATACCATATAACCTATTTACGTTATAACGTCATACCATATAACGTATTACGTTTTAACGTCATACCATATAACCTATTACGTTATAACGTCATACCATAAAACGTAATACGTTATAACGTTATACCATATAACCCATTACGTTATAACGTCATCCCATATAACGTAATACGGTATATCGTCATACCATATAACCTATTTACGTTATAACGTCATACCATATAACGTAATTCGGTATAACGTCATACCATATAACCTGTTTACGTTATAACGTCATACCATATAACGTATTACGTTATAACGTCATCCCATATAACGTAATACGTTATAATGTCATCCTATATAACGCAATACGTTATAACGTCGTCCCACATAACGTAGTACTTTATAACGTCATCCCATATTACGTAATGCGTTATAACGTCATCCCATATAACGTAATACGGTATAACGTCATACCATATAACCTATTTACGTTATAACGTCATACCATATAACGTAATACGTTATAACGTTATACCATATAACCTATTACGTTATAACGTCATCCCACATAACGTAATACGTTATAACGTCATCCCATATAACGTAATACGTTATAACGTCATCCCATATAACGCAATACGTTATAACGTCATCCCATATAACGCAATACGTTATAACGTCGTCCCACATAACGTAATACGTTATAACGTCATCCCATATTACGTAATGCGTTATAACGTCATCCCATATAACGTAATACTGTATAACGTCATACCATATAACCTATTTACGTTATAACGTCACACCATATAACGTAATTCGGTATAACGTCATACCATATAACCTATTTACGTTATAACGTCATACCATATAACGTATTACGTTATAACGTCACGCCATATAACGTAATGCGTTATAACGTCGACCCATATTACGTAATACGATATAACGTCACACCATATGACGTATTACGTTATAACGTCATACCGTATAACCTATTACGTTATAACGTCATCCGATATAACGCAATACGTTATAACGTCGTCCCACATAACCTAATGCG
Source organism: Bombus vancouverensis nearcticus (assembly GCF_051014615.1). Taxonomy (NCBI): domain Eukaryota; kingdom Metazoa; phylum Arthropoda; class Insecta; order Hymenoptera; family Apidae; genus Bombus; species Bombus vancouverensis. The sequence continues at coordinate 4,181,951 of NC_134911.1, forward strand.
TTATAACGCCATCCCATATTACGCAATGCGTTATAACGTCATCCCATATAACGTAATACGGTATAACGTCATACCATATAACCTATTTACGTTATGACGTCATACCATATAACGTATTACGTTATAACGTCATACCACATAACCTATTACGTTATAACGTCATACCATAAAACGTAATACGTTATAACGTTATACCATATAACCCATTACGTTATAACGTCATCCCATATAACGCAATACGTTATAACGTCGTCCGACATAACGTAATACGTTGTAGCGTCATCCCATATTACGTAATGCGTTATAACGTCATCCCATATAACGTAATACGCTATAACGTCACACCATATAACGTAATTCGGTATAACGTCATACCATATAACCTAATACGTTATAACGTCATACCATATAACGTAATACGGTATAACGTCACACCATATAACGTAATTCGGTATAACGTCATCCCATATAACGTAATACGTTATAACGTCATCCCATATAACGCAATACGTTATAACGTCGTCCGACATAACGTAATACGTTATAGCGTCATCCCATATTACGTAATACGTTATAACGTCATCCCATATAATGCAATACGTTATAACGTCGTCCGACATAACGTAATACGTTATAGCGTCATCCCATATTACGTAATGCGTTATAACGTCATCCCATATAACGTAATACGGTATAACGTCACACCATATAACGTAATTCGGTATAACGTCATCCCATATAACGTAATACGTTATAACGTCATCCCATATAACGCAATACGTTATAACGTCGTCCCACATAACGTAATACGTTATAACGTCATCCCATACTACGTAATGCGTTATAACGTCATCCCATATAACGTAATACGGTATAACGTCATACCATATAACCTATTTACGTTATAACGTCATACCATATAACGTATTCCGTTATAACGTCATGCCATATAACGTAATACGTTATAGCGTCATCCCATATAACGTAATGCGTTATAACGTCTACCCATATTACGTAATACGATATAACGTCACACCATATGACGTATTACGTTATAACGTCATACCGTATAACCTATTACGTCATAACGTCATACCATATAACGTAATTCGGTACAACGTCATACCACATAACCTATTTACGTTATAACGTCATACCATATAACGTATTACGTTATAACGTCATACCATATAACCTATTACGTTCTAACGTCATACCATATAACGTAATACGTTATAACGTCATCCCATATAACGTAATACGTTATAACGTCATCCCATATAACGCAATACGTTATAACGTCGTCCCACATAACGTAATGCGTTATAACGTCATCCCATATAACGTAATGCGTTATAACGCCATCCCATATAACGCAATACGTTATAACCTCGTCCCACATAACCTAATGCGTTATAACGTCATCCCATACTACGTATTGCGTTATAACGTCATCCCATATAACGTAATACGGTATAACGTCATCCCATATAACGTAATGCGTTATAACGTCTACCCATATTACGTAATACGATATAACGTCACACCATATGACGTATTACGTTATAACGTCATACCGTATAACCTATTACGTTATAACGTCATACCATATAACGTAATTCGGTACAACGTCATACCACATAACCTATTTACGTTATAACGTCATACCATATAACGTATTACGTTATAACGGCATTCCATATAACGTAATACGTTATAACGTCATCCCATATAACGTAATGCGTTATAACGTCGACCCATATAACGTAATACGTTATAACCTCGTCCCACATAACCTAATGCGTTATAACGTCATCCCATATAACGTAATACGTTATAACGTCATCCCATATAACGTAATACGGTATAACGTCATCCCATATAACGTAATGCGTTATAACGTCTACCCATATTACGTAATACGATATAACGTCACACCATATGACGTATTACGTTATAACGTCATACCGTATAACCTATTACGTTATAACGTCATACCATATAACGTAATTCGGTACAACGTCATACCACATAACCTATTTACGTTATAACGTCTACCCATATTACGTAATACGATATAACGTCACACCATATGACGTATTACGTTATAACGTCATACCGTATAACGTAATGCGTTATAACGTCGACCCATATAACGTAATACGTTATAACGTCATCCCATATAACGTAATTCGGTATAACGTCATCCCATATAACGTAATACGTTATAACGTCATCCCATATAACGCAATACGTTATAACGTCGTCCGACATAACGTAATACGTTATAGCGTCATCCCATATTACGTAATACGTTATAACGTCATCCCATATAATGCAATACGTTATAACGTCGTCCGACATAACGTAATACGTTATAGCGTCATCCCATATTACGTAATGCGTTATAACGTCATCCCATATAACGTAATACGGTATAACGTCACACCATATAACGTAATTCGGTATAACGTCATACCATATAATCTAATACGTTATAACGTCATATCATATAACGTATTACGTTATAACGCCATGCCATATAACGTAATACGTTATAGCGTCATACCATATAACCTAATACGTTATAACGGTATTAAATGTAACGAAATGCGTTATAACGTCATCCCATATAACGAAATACGTTATAACGTCATCCCATATAACGTAATACGTTACAACGTCATCCCATATAACGTAATTCGGTATAACGTCATACCATATAACCCATTAAGTTATAACGTCATACCATATAACCTATTACGTTATAACGCCATCCCATATAACGTAATACGTTATAACGTCATCCCATATAACGTAATACGTTATAACGTCATCCCATATAACGCAATACGTTATAACGTCGTCCCACATAACGTAATACGTTATAACGTCATCCCATACTACGTAATGCGTTATAACGTCATCCCATATAACGTAATACGGTATAACGCCATACCATATAACCTATTTACGTTATAACGTCATACCATATAACGTATTACGTTATAACGTCATACCATATAACCTATTACGTTCTAACGTCATACCATATAACGTAATACGTTATAACGTCATCCCATATAACGTAATACGTTATAACGTCATCCCATATAACGCAATACGTTATAACGTCGTCCCACATAACGTAATACGTTATAACGTCATCCCATACTACGTAATGCGTTATAACGTCATCCCATATAACGTAATACGGTATAACGTCATACCATATAACCTATTTACGTTATAACGTCATACCATATAACGTATTCCGTTATAACGTCATGCCATATAACGTAATACGTTATAGCGTCATACCATATAACGTAATGCGTTATAACGTCATCCCATATAACGTAATGCGTTATAACGCCATCCCATATAACGCAATACGTTATAACCTCGTCCCACATAACCTAATGCGTTATAACGTCATCCCATACTACGTATTGCGTTATAACGTCATCCCATATAACGTAATACGGTATAACGTCATCCCATATAACGTAATGCGTTATAACGTCTACCCATATTACGTAATACGATATAACGTCACACCATATGACGTATTACGTTATAACGTCATACCGTATAACCTATTACGTTATAACGTCATACCATATAACGTAATTCGGTACAACGTCATACCACATAACCTATTTACGTTATAACGTCATACCATATAACGTATTACGTTATAACGGCATTCCATATAACGTAATACGTTATAACGTCATCCCATATAACGTAATGCGTTATAACGTCTACCCATATTACGTAATACGATATAACGTCACACCATATGACGTATTACGTTATAACGTCATACCGTATAACGTAATGCGTTATAACGTCGACCCATATAACGTAATACGTTATAACGTCATCCCATATAACGTAATACGTTATAACGTCATCCCATATAACGCAATACGTTATAACGTCGTCCCACATAACGTAATACGTTATAACGTCATCCCATACTACGTAATGCGTTATAACGTCATCCCATATAACGTAATACGGTATAACGCCATACCATATAACCTATTTACGTTATAACGTCATACCATATAACGTATTACGTTATAACGTCATACCATATAACCTATTACGTTCTAACGTCATACCATATAACGTAATACGTTATAACGTCATCCCATATAACGTAATACGTTATAACGTCATCCCATATAACGCAATACGTTATAACGTCGTCCCACATAACGTAATACGTTATAACGTCATCCCATACTACGTAATGCGTTATAACGTCATCCCATATAACGTAATACGGTATAACGTCATACCATATAACCTATTTACGTTATAACGTCATACCATATAACGTATTCCGTTATAACGTCATGCCATATAACGTAATACGTTATAGCGTCATCCCATATAACGTAATGCGTTATAACGTCTACCCATATTACGTAATACGATATAACGTCACACCATATGACGTATTACGTTATAACGTCATACCGTATAACCTATTACGTCATAACGTCATACCATATAACGTAATTCGGTACAACGTCATACCACATAACCTATTTACGTTATAACGTCATACCATATAACGTATTACGTTATAACGTCATACCATATAACCTATTACGTTCTAACGTCATACCATATAACGTAATACGTTATAACGTCATCCCATATAACGTAATACGTTATAACGTCATCCCATATAACGCAATACGTTATAACGTCGTCCCACATAACGTAATGCGTTATAACGTCATCCCATATAACGTAATGCGTTATAACGCCATCCCATATAACGCAATACGTTATAACCTCGTCCCACATAACCTAATGCGTTATAACGTCATCCCATACTACGTATTGCGTTATAACGTCATCCCATATAACGTAATACGGTATAACGTCATCCCATATAACGTAATGCGTTATAACGTCTACCCATATTACGTAATACGATATAACGTCACACCATATGACGTATTACGTTATAACGTCATACCGTGTAACCTATTACGTTATAACGTCATACCATATAACGTAATACGGTACAACGTCATACCACATAACCTATTTACGTTATAACGTCATACCATATAACGTATTACGTTATAACGGCATTCCATATAACGTAATTCGTTATAACGTCATCCCATATAACGTAATGCGTTATAACGTCTACCCATATTACGTAATACGATATAACGTCACACCATATGACGTATTACGTTATAACGTCATACCGTATAACGTAATGCGTTATAACGTCGACCCATATAACGTAATACGTTATAACGTCATCCCATATAACGTAATTCGGTATAACGTCATCCCATATAACGTAATACGTTATAACGTCATCCCATATAACGCAATACGTTATAACGTCGTCCGACATAACGTAATACGTTATAGCGTCATCCCATATTACGTAATACGTTATAACGTCATCCCATATAATGCAATACGTTATAACGTCGTCCGACATAACGTAATACGTTATAGCGTCATCCCATATTACGTAATGCGTTATAACGTCATCCCATATAACGTAATACGGTATAACGTCACACCATATAACGTAATTCGGTATAACGTCATACCATATAATCTAATACGTTATAACGTCATATCATATAACGTATTACGTTATAACGCCATGCCATATAACGTAATACGTTATAGCGTCATACCATATAACCTAATACGTTATAACGGTATTAAATGTTACGAAATGCGTTATAACGTCATCCCATATAACGAAATACGTTATAACGTCATCCCATATAACGTAATACGTTACAAAGTCATCCCATATAACGTAATTCGGTATAACGTCATACCATATAACCCATTAAGTTATAACGTCATACCATATAACCTATTACGTTATAACGCCATCCCATATAACGTAATACGTTATAACGTCATCCCATATAACGTAATACGTTATAACGTCATCCCATATAACGCAATACGTTATAACGTCGTCCCACATAACGTAATACGTTATAACGTCATCCCATACTACGTAATGCGTTATAACGTCATCCCATATAACGTAATACGGTATAACGCCATACCATATAACCTATTTACGTTATAACGTCATACCATATAACGTATTACGTTATAACGTCATACCATATAACCTATTACGTTCTAACGTCATACCATATAACGTAATACGTTATAACGTCATCCCATATAACGTAATACGTTATAACGTCATCCCATATAACGCAATACGTTATAACGTCGTCCCACATAACGTAATACGTTATAACGTCATCCCATACTACGTAATGCGTTATAACGTCATCCCATATAACGTAATACGGTATAACGTCATACCATATAACCTATTTACGTTATAACGTCATACCATATAACGTATTCCGTTATAACGTCATGCCATATAACGTAATACGTTATAGCGTCATACCATATAACGTAATGCGTTATAACGTCATCCCATATAACGTAATGCGTTATAACGCCATCCCATATAACGCAATACGTTATAACCTCGTCCCACATAACCTAATGCGTTATAACGTCATCCCATACTACGTATTGCGTTATAACGTCATCCCATATAACGTAATACGGTATAACGTCATCCCATATAACGTAATGCGTTATAACGTCTACCCATATTACGTAATACGATATAACGTCACACCATATGACGTATTACGTTATAACGTCATACCGTATAACCTATTACGTTATAACGTCATACCATATAACGTAATTCGGTACAACGTCATACCACATAACCTATTTACGTTATAACGTCATACCATATAACGTATTACGTTATAACGGCATTCCATATAACGTAATACGTTATAACGTCATCCCATATAACGTAATGCGTTATAACGTCTACCCATATTACGTAATACGATATAACGTCACACCATATGACGTATTACGTTATAACGTCATACCGTATAACGTAATGCGTTATAACGTCGACCCATATAACGTAATACGTTATAACGTCATCCCATATAACGTAATACGTTATAACGTCATCCCATATAACGCAATACGTTATAACGTCGTCCCACATAACGTAATACGTTATAACGTCATCCCATACTACGTAATGCGTTATAACGTCATCCCATATAACGTAATACAATATAACGTCATACCATATAACCTATTTACGTTATAACGTCATACCATATAACGTATTACGTTATAACGTCATACCATATAACCTATTACGTTATAACGTCATACCATATAACGTGATACGTTATAACGTTATACCACATGACCTATTACGTTATAACGTCATAACATTTAACGTATTACGTTATAACGTCATGCCATATAACGTAATGCGTTATAGCGTCATACCATATAACGTAATGCGTTATAACGTCGACCCATATTACGCAATACGATATAACGTCACACCATATAACCTATTACGTTATAACGTCATACCATATAACGTGATACGTTATAACGTTATACCACATAACCTATTACGTTATAACGTCATAACATTTAACGTATTACGTTATAACGTCATACCGTATAACCTATTACGTTATAACGTCATACCATATAACGTAATTCGGTACAACGTCATACCACATAACCTATTTACGTTATAACGTCATACCATATAACGTATTACGTTATAACGTCATCCCATATAACGTAATGCGTTATAACGTCTACCCATATTACGTAATACGATATAACGTCACACCATATGACGTATTACCTTATAACGTCATACCGTATAACCTATTACGTTATAACGTCATACCATATAACGTAATACGTTATAACGTCATACCATTAAACACAATACGTTATAACCTCGTCCCATATAACCTATTTACGTTATAACGTCATACCATATAACGTATTACGTTATAACGTCATGCCATATAACGTAATACGTTATAGCGTCATACCATATAACGTAATGCGTTATAACGTTGACCCATATTACGTAATACGATATAACGTCACACCATATGACGTATTACGTTATAACGTCATACCGTATAACCTATTACGTTATAACGTCATACCATATAACGTAATTCGGTACAACGTCATACCACATAACCTATTTACGTTATAACGTCATACCATATAACGTATTACGTTATAACGGTATTCCATATAACGTAATACGTTATAACGTCATCCCATATAACGTAATGCGTTATAACGTCTACCCATATTACGTAATACGATATAACGTCACACCATATGACGTATTACGTTATAACGTCATCCCATATAACATAATACGTTATAACGTCATCCCATATAACGCAATACGTTATAACGTCGTTCCACATAACCTAATGCGTTATAGCGCCATCCCATATTACGTAATGCGTTATAACGTCATCCCATATAACGTAATACGGTATAACGTCACACCATATAACGTAATTAGTTATAACGTCGACCCATATTACGTAGTACGATATAACGTCACACCATATGACGTATTACGTTATAACGTCATACCGTATAACCTATTACGTTATAACGTCATACCATATAACGTAATACGTTATAACGTCATACCATTAAACACAATACGTTATAACCTCGTCCCATATAACCTATTTACGTTATAACGTCATACCATATAACGTATTACGTTATAACGTCATGCCATATAACGTAATACGTTATAGCGTCATACCATATAACGCAATACGTTATAACGTCGTCCCACATAACGTAATACGTTATAACGTCATCCCATATTACGTAATGCGTTATAAAGTCATTCCATATAACGTAATACTGTATAACGTCATACCATATAACCTATTTACGTTATAACGTCACACCATATAACGTAATTCGGTATAACGTCATACCATATAACCTATTTACGTTATAACGTCATACCATATAACGTATTACGTTATAACGTCACGCCATATAACGTAATGCGTTATAACGTCGACCCATATTACGTAATACGATATAACGTCACACCATATGACGTATTACGTTATAACGTCATACCGTATAACCTATTACGTTATAACGTCATACCATATAACGTAATACGTTATAACGTTATACCATATAACCTATTACGTTATAACGTCATCCCATATAACGTAATACGTTATAACGTCATCGCATATAACGTAATACGTTATAACGTCATCCCATATAACGCAATACGTTATAACGTCGTCCCACATAACCTAATGCGTTATAACGCCATCCCATATTACGCAATGCGTTATAACGTCATCCCATATAACGTAATACGGTATAACGTCATACCATATAACCTATTTACGTTATGACGTCATACCATATAACGTATTACGTTATAACGTCATACCATATAACCTATTACGTTATAACGTCATCCCATATAACGTAATACGTTATAACGTCATACCATATAACGCAATACGTTATAACGTCGTCCGACATAACGTAATACGTTATATCGTCATCCCATATTACGTAATGCGTTATAACGTCATCCCATATAACGTAATACGCTATAACGTCACACCATATAACGTAATTCGGTATAACGTCATACCATATAACCTAATACGTTATAACGTCATCCCATATAACGCAATACGTTATAACGTCGTCCGACATAACGTAATACGTTATAGCGTCATCCCATATTACGTAATACGTTATAACGTCATCCCATATAATGCAATACGTTATAACGTCGTCCGACATAACGTAATACGTTATAGCGTCATCCCATATTACGTAATGCGTTATAACGTCATCCCATATAACGCAATACGTTATAACGTCGTCCCACATAACGTAATACGTTATAACGTCATCCCATACTACGTAATGCGTTATAACGTCATCCCATATAACGTAATACGGTATAACGTCATCCCATATAACGCAATACGTTATAACGTCGTCCCACATAACGTAATACGTTATAACGTCATCCCATACTACGTAATGCGTTATAACGTCATCCCATATAACGAAATACGTTATAACGTCATCCCATATAACGTAATACGTTACAACGTCATCCCATATAACGTAATTCGGTATAACGTCATACCATTTAACCCATTAAGTTATAATGTCATACCATATAACCTATTACGTTATAACGCCATCCCATATAACGTAATACGTTATAACGTCATCCCATATAACGTAATACGTTATAACGTCATCCCATATAACGCAATACGTTATAACGTCGTCCCACATAACGTAATACGTTATAACGTCATCCCATACTACGTAATGCGTTATAACGTCATCCCATATAACGTAATACGGTATAACGTCATCCCATATAACGCAATACGTTATAACGTCGTCCCACATAACGTAATACGTTATAACGTCATCCCATACTACGTAATGCGTTATAACGTCATCCCATATAACGTAATACGGTATAACGTCATGCCATATAACCTATTTAGGTTATAACGTCATACCATATAACGTATTCCGTTATAACGTCATGCCATATAACGTAATACGTTATAGCGTCATACCATATAACGTAATGCGTTATAACGTCATCCCATATAACGTAATGCGTTATAACGCCATCCCATATAACGCAATACGTTATAACCTCGTCCCACATAACCTAATGCGTTATAACGTCATCCCATACTACGTAATGCGTTATAACGTCATCCCATATAACGTAATACGGTATAACGTCATACCATATAACCTATTTACGTTATAACGTCATACCATATAACGTATTCCGTTATAACGTCATGCCATATAACGTAATACGTTATAGCGTCATACCATATAACGTAATGCGTTATAACGTCATCCCATATAACGTAATGCGTTATAACGCCATCCCATATAACGCAATACGTTATAACCTCGTCCCACATAACCTAATGCGTTATAACGTCATCCCATACTACTTATAGCGTTATAACGTCATCCCATATAACGTAATACGGTATAACGTCATCCCATATAACGTAATGCGTTATAACGTCTACCCATATTACGTAATACGATATAACGTCACACCATATGACGTATTACGTTATAACGTCATACCGTATAACCTATTACGTTATAGCGTCATACCATATAACGTAATTCGGTACAACGTCATACCACATAACCTATTTACGTTATAACGTCATACCATATAACGTATTACGTTATAACGGCATTCCATATAACGTAATACGTTATAACGTCATCCCATATAACGTAATGCGTTATAACGTCTACCCATATTACGTAATACGATATAACGTCACACCATATGACGTATTACGTTATAACGTCATACCGTATAACGTAATGCGTTATAACGTCGACCCATATAACGTAATACGTTATAACGTCATCCCATATAACGTAATACGTTATAACGACATCCCATATAACGCAATACGTTATAACGTCGTCCCACATAACGTAATACGTTATAACGTCATCCCATACTACGTAATGCGTTATAACGTCATCCCATATAACGTAATACGGTATAACGTCATACCATATAACCTATTTACGTTATAACGTCATACCATATAACGTATTACGTTATAACGTCATACCATATAACCTATTACGTTATAACGTCATACCATATAACGTGATACGTTATAACGTTATACCACATGACCTATTACGTTATAACGTCATAACATTTAACGTATTACGTTATAACGTCATGCCATATAACGTAATGCGTTATAGCGTCATACCATATAACGTAATGCGTTATAACGTCGACCCATATTACGTAATACGATATAACGTCACACCATATAACCTATTACGTTATAACGTCATACCATATAACGTGATACGTTATAACGTTATACCACATAACCTATTACGTTATAACGTCATAACATTTAACGTATTACGTTATAACGTCATACCGTATAACCTATTACGTTATAACGTCATACCATATAACGTAATTCGGTACAACGTCATACCACATAACCTATTTACGTTATAACGTCATACCATATAACGTATTACGTTATAACGTCATCCCATATAACGTAATGCGTTATAACGTCTACCCATATTACGTAATACGATATAACGTCACACCATATGACGTATTACGTTATAACGTCATACCGTATATCCTATTACGTTATAACGTCATACCATATAACGTAATACGTTATAACGTCATACCATTAAACACAATACGTTATAACCTCGTCCCATATAACCTATTTAGGTTATAACGTCATACCATATAACGTATTACGTTATAACGTCATGCCATATAACGTAATACGTTATAGCGTCATACCATATAACGTAATGCGTTATAACGTCGACCCATATTACGTAATACGATATAACGTCACACCATATGACGTATTACGTTATAACGTCATACCGTATAACCTATTACGTTATAACGTCATACCATATAACGTAATTCGGTACAACGTCATACCACATAACCTATTTACGTTATAACGTCATACCATATAACGTATTACGTTATAACGGTATTCCATATAACGTAATACGTTATAACGTCATACCATATAACGCAATACGTTATAACGTCGTCCGACATAACGTAATACGTTATAGCGTCATCCCATATTACGCAATGCGTTATAACGTCATCCCATATAACGTAATACTGTATAACGTCATACCATATAACCTATTTACGTTATAACGTCACACCATATAACGTAATTCGGTATAACGTCATACCATATAACCTATTTACGTTATAACGTCATCCCGTATTACGTAATACGTTATAACGTCATCCCATATAGCGTAATACGTTATAACGTCATACCATATAACGCAATACGTTATAACGTCGTCCCATATAACGTAATACGTTATAACGTCATCCCATAAAACGTAATACGTTATAACGTCATCCCATATAACGCAATACGTTATAACGTCGTCCCACATAACGTAGTACGTTATAACGTCTTCCCGTACTTCGTAATGCGTTATAACGTCATCCCATATAACGTAATACTTTATAACGTCATACCATATAACCTATTACGTTATAACGTCATACCATATAACGTATTACGTTATAACGTCATACCATATAACCTATTACGTTATAACGTCATACCATATAACGTAATACGTTATAACGTCATCCCATATAACGTAATGCGTTATAACGTCGACCCATATTACGTAATACGATATAACATCACACCATATGACGTATTACGTTATAACGTCATACCGTATAACCTATTACGTTATAACGTCATACCATATAACGTAATACGTTATAACGTTATACCATATAACCTATTACGTTATAACGTCATCCCATATAACGTAATACGTTATAACGTCATCCCATAAAACGTAATACGTTACAACGTCATCCCATATAACGTAATACGTTATAACGTCATACCGTATAACCTATTACGTTATAACGTCATAACATTTAACGTATTACGTTATAACGTCATGCCATATAACGTAATGCGTTATAGCGTCATACCATATAACGTAATGCGTTATAACGTCGACCCATATTACGTAATACGATATAACGTCACACCATATAACCTATTACGTTATAACGTCATACCATATAACGTGATACGTTATAACGTTATACCACATAACCTATTACGTTATAACGTCATCCCATATAACGTAATACGTTATAACGTCATCCCATAAAACGTAATACGTTACAACGTCATCCCATATAACGTAATACGTTATAACGTCATACCGTATAACCTATTACGTTATAACGTCATAACATTTAACGTATTACGTTATAACGTCATGCCATATAACGTAATGCGTTATAACGTCATCCCATATAACGTAATACGGTATAACGTCATACCATATAACCTATTTACGTTATAACGTCATACCATATAACGTATTACGTTATAACGTCATACCATATAACCTATTACGTTATAACGTCATACCATATAACGTGATACGTTATAACGTTATACCACATGACCTATTACGTTATAACGTCATAACATTTAACGTATTACGTTATAACGTCATGCCATATAACGTAATGCGTTATAGCGTCATACCATATAACGTAATGCGTTATAACGTCGACCCATATTACGTAATACGATATAACGTCACACCATATAACCTATTACGTTATAACGTCATACCATATAACGTGATACGTTATAACGTTATACCACATAACCTATTACGTTATAACGTCATAACATTTAACGTATTACGTTATAACGTCATACCGTATAACCTATTACGTTATAACGTCATACCATATAACGTAATTCGGTACAACGTCATACCACATAACCTATTTACGTTATAACGTCATACCATATAACGTATTACGTTATAACGTCATCCCATATAACGTAATGCGTTATAACGTCTACCCATATTACGTAATACGATATAACGTCACACCATATGACGTATTACGTTATAACGTCATACCGTATATCCTATTACGTTATAACGTCATACCATATAACGTAATACGTTATAACGTCATACCATTAAACACAATACGTTATAACCTCGTCCCATATAACCTATTTAGGTTATAACGTCATACCATATAACGTATTACGTTATAACGTCATGCCATATAACGTAATACGTTATAGCGTCATACCATATAACGTAATGCGTTATAACGTCGACCCATATTACGTAATACGATATAACGTCACACCATATGACGTATTACGTTATAACGTCATACCGTATAACCTATTACGTTATAACGTCATACCATATAACGTAATTCGGTACAACGTCATACCACATAACCTATTTACGTTATAACGTCATACCATATAACGTATTACGTTATAACGGTATTCCATATAACGTAATACGTTATAACGTCATACCATATAACGCAATACGTTATAACGTCGTCCGACATAACGTAATACGTTATAGCGTCATCCCATATTACGCAATGCGTTATAACGTCATCCCATATAACGTAATACTGTATAACGTCATACCATATAACCTATTTACGTTATAACGTCACACCATATAACGTAATTCGGTATAACGTCATACCATATAACCTATTTACGTTATAACGTCATCCCGTATTACGTAATACGTTATAACGTCATCCCATATAGCGTAATACGTTATAACGTCATACCATATAACGCAATACGTTATAACGTCGTCCCATATAACGTAATACGTTATAACGTCATCCCATAAAACGTAATACGTTATAACGTCATCCCATATAACGCAATACGTTATAACGTCGTCCCACATAACGTAGTACGTTATAACGTCTTCCCGTACTTCGTAATGCGTTATAACGTCATCCCATATAACGTAATACTTTATAACGTCATACCATATAACCTATTACGTTATAACGTCATACCATATAACGTATTACGTTATAACGTCATACCATATAACCTATTACGTTATAACGTCATACCATATAACGTAATACGTTATAACGTCATCCCATATAACGTAATGCGTTATAACGTCGACCCATATTACGTAATACGATATAACATCACACCATATGACGTATTACGTTATAACGTCATACCGTATAACCTATTACGTTATAACGTCATACCATATAACGTAATACGTTATAACGTTATACCATATAACCTATTACGTTATAACGTCATCCCATATAACGTAATACGTTATAACGTCATCCCATAAAACGTAATACGTTACAACGTCATCCCATATAACGTAATACGTTATAACGTCATACCGTATAACCTATTACGTTATAACGTCATACCATATAACGTAATACGTTATAACGTTATACCATATAACCTATTACGTTATAACGTCATCCCATATAACGTAATACGTTATAACGTCATCCCATAAAACGTAATACGTTACAACGTCATCCCATATAACGTAATACGTTATAACGTCATACCATATAACGTATTACGTTATAACGTCATCCCATATAACGTAATACGTTATAACGTCATCCTATATAACGCAATACGTTATAACGTCGTCCCACATAACGTAGTACTTTATAACGTCATCCCATATTACGTAATGCGTTATAACGTCATCCCATATAACGTAATACGGTATAACGTCATAGCATATAACCTATTTACGTTATAACGTCATACCATATAACGTAATACGTTATAACGTTATACCATATAACCTATTACGTTATAACGTCATCCCACATAACGTAATACGTTATAACGTCATCCCATATAACGTAATACGTTATAACGTCATCCCATATAACGCAATACGTTATAACGTCGTCCGACATAACGTAGTACGTTATAACGTCATCCCATACTTCGTAATGCGTTATAACGTCATCCCATATAACGTAATACGTTATAACGTCATCCCATATAACGCAATACGTTATAACGTCGTCCGACATAACGTAATACGTTATAGCGTCATCCCATATTACGTAATGCGTTATAACGTCATCCCATATAACGTAATACGTTATAACGTCATCCCATATAACGTAATACGTTATAACGTCATCCCATATAACACAATACGTTATAACGTCGTCCCACATAACCTAATGCGTTATAACGCCATCCCATATTACGCAATGCGTTATAACGTCATCCCATATAACGTAATACGGTATAACGTCATACCATATAACCTATTTACGTTATGACGTCATACCATATAACGTATTACGTTATAACGTCATACCATATAACCTATTACGTTATAACGTCATCCCATATAACGTAATACGTTATAACGTCATACCATATAACGCAATACGTTATAACGTCATACCATATAACGCAATACGTTATAACGTCGTCCCATATAACGTAATACGTTATAACGTCATCCCATAAAACGTAATACGTTATAACGTCATGCCATATAACGCAATACGTTATAACGTCGTCCCACATAACGTAGTACGTTATAACGTCATCCCATACTTCGTAATGCGTTATAACGTCATCCCATATAACGTAATACGTTATAACGTCATCCCATATAACGCAATACGTTATAACGTCGTCCGACATAACGTAATACGTTATAGCGTCATCCCATATTACGTAATGCGTTATAACGTCATCCCATATAACGTAATACGTTATAACGTCATCCCATATAACGTAATGCGTTATAACGTCGACCCATATTACGTAATACGATATAACATCACACCATATGACGTATTACGTTATAACGTCATACCGTATAACCTATTACGTTATAACGTCATACCATATAACGTAATACGTTATAACGTTATACCATATAACCTATTACGTTATAACGTCATTCCATATAACGTAATACGTTATAACGTCATCCCATAAAACGTAATACATTACAACGTCATCCCATATAACGCAATACGTTATAACGTCGTCCCACATAACCTAATGTGTTATAACGCCATCCCATATTACGCAATGCGTTATAACGTCATCCCATATAACGTAATACGGTATAACGTCATACCATATAACCTATTTACGTTATGACGTCATACCATATAACGTATTACGTTATAACGTCATACCATATAACCTATTACGTTATAACGTCATCCCATATAACGTAATACGTTATAACGTCATCCCATATAACGCAATACGTTATAGCGTCGTCCGACATAACGTAATACGTTATAGCGTTATCCCATATTACGTAATGCGTTATAAGGTCATCCCATATAACGTAATACGGTATAACGTCCCACCATATAACGTAATTCGGTATAACGTCATACCATATAACCTAATACGTTATAACGTCATACCATATAACGTAATACGGTATAACGTCACACCATATAACGTAATTCGGTATAACGTCATACCATATAACCTAATACGTTTTAACGTCATACCATATAACGTAATACGGTATAACGTCACACCATATAACGTAATTCGGTATAACGTCATCCCATATAACGTAATACGTTATAACGTCATCCCATATAAGGTAATACGTTATAACGTCATCCCATATAACGCAATACGTTATAACGTCGTCCGACATAACGTAATACGTTATAGCGTCATCCCATATTACGTAATGCGTTATAACGTCATCCCATATAACGTAATACGGTATAACGTCACGCCATATAACGTAATTCGGTATAACGTCATCCCATACTACGTAATACGTTATAACGGCATCCCATATAACGAAATACGTTATAACGTCATCCCATATAACGTAATACGTTACAACGCCATCCCATATAACGTAATTCGGTATAACGTCATACCATATAAAATATTAAGTTATTACGTCATACCATATAACCTATTACGTTATAACGTCATCCCATATAAAGTAATACGTTATAACGTCATCCCATATAACGTAATACGTTATAACGCCATCCCATATAACGCAATACGTTATAACGTCGTCCCATATAACGTAATACGGTATAACGTCATACCATATAACCTGTTTACGTTATAACGTCATACCATATAACGTATTACGTTATAACGTCATACCATATAACCTATTACGTTATAACGTCATACCATAAAACGTAATACGTTATAACGTTATACCATATAACCTATTACGTTATAACGTCATCCCGTATTACGTAATACGTTATAACGTCATCCCATATAACGTAATACGTTATAACGTCATACCATATAACGCAATACGTTATAACGTCGTCCCATATAACGTAATACGTTATAACGTCATCCCATATAAGGTAATACGTTATAACGTCATCCCATATAACGCAATACGTTATAACGTCGTCCCACATATCGTAATACGTTATAACGTCATCCCATACTACGTAATGCGTTATAACGTCATCCCATATAACGTAATACGTTATAACGTCATCCCATATAACGTAATGCGTTATAACGTTGACCCATATTACGTAATACGATATAACATCACACCATATGACGTATTACGTTATAACGTCATACCGTATAACCTATTACGTTATAACGTCATACCATATAACGTAATGCGTTATAACGTTATACCATATAACGTAATACGGTATAACGTCATACCATATAACCTATTTACGTTATGACGTGATACCATATAACGTATTACGTTATAACGTCATACCATATAACCTATTACGTTATAACGTCATCCCATATAACGTAATACGTTATAACGTCATACCATATAACGCAATACGTTATAACGTCATACCATATAACGCAATACGTTATAACGTCGTCCCATATAACGTAATACGTTATAACGTCATCCCATACTTCGTAATGCGTTATAACGTCATCCCATATAACGTAATACGTTATAACGTCATCCCATATAACGTAATACGTTATAACGTCATCCCATATAACGTAATGCGTTATAACGTCGACCCATATTACGTAATACGATATAACATCACACCATATGACGTATTACGTTATAACGTCATACCGTATAACCTATTACGTTATAACGTCATACCATATAACGTAATACGTTATAACGTTATACCATATAACCTATTACGTTATAACGTCATTCCATATAACGTAATACGTTATAACGTCATCCCATAAAACGTAATACGTTACAACGTCATCCCATATAACGCAATACGTTATAACGTCGTCCCACATAACCTAATGTGTTATAACGCCATCCCATATTACGCAATGCGTTATAACGTCATCCCATATAACGTAATACGGTATAACGTCATACCATATAACCTATTTACGTTATGACGTCATACCATATAACGTATTACGTTATAACGTCATACCATATAACCTATTACGTTATAACGTCATCCCATATAACGTAATACGTTATAACGTCATCCCATATAACGCAATACGTTATAGCGTCGTCCGACATAACGTAATACGTTATAGCGTTATCCCATATTACGTAATGCGTTATAACGTCATCCCATATAACGTAATACGGTATAACGTCCCACCATATAACGTAATTCGGTATAACGTCATACCATATAACCTAATACGTTATAACGTCATACCATATAACGTAATACGGTATAACGTCACACCATATAACGTAATTCGGTATAACGTCATACCATATAACCTAATACGTTTTAACGTCATACCATATAACGTAATACGGTATAACGTCACACCATATAACGTAATTCGGTATAACGTCATCCCATATAACGTAATACGTTATAACGTCATCCCATATAACGCAATACGTTATAACGTCGTCCCATATAACGTAATACGTTATAACGTCATCCCATAAAACGTAATACGTTATAACGTCATGCCATATAACGCAATACGTTATAACGTCGTCCCACATAACGTAGTACGTTATAACGTCATCCCATACTTCGTAATGCGTTATAACGTCATCCCATATAACGTAATACGTTATAACGTCATCCCATATAACGCAATACGTTATAACGTCGTCCGACATAACGTAATACGTTATAGCGTCATCCCATATTACGTAATGCGTTATAACGTCATCCCATATAACGTAATACGTTATAACGTCATCCCATATAACGTAATGCGTTATAACGTCGACCCATATTACGTAATACGATATAACATCACACCATATGACGTATTACGTTATAACGTCATACCGTATAACCTATTACGTTATAACGTCATACCATATAACGTAATACGTTATAACGTTATACCATATAACCTATTACGTTATAACGTCATTCCATATAACGTAATACGTTATAACGTCATCCCATAAAACGTAATACATTACAACGTCATCCCATATAACGCAATACGTTATAACGTAGTCCCACATAACCTAATGTGTTATAACGCCATCCCATATTACGCAATGCGTTATAACGTCATCCCATATAACGTAATACGGTATAACGTCATACCATATAACCTATTTACGTTATGACGTCATACCATATAACGTATTACGTTATAACGTCATACCATATAACCTATTACGTTATAACGTCATCCCATATAACGTAATACGTTATAACGTCATCCCATATAACGCAATACGTTATAGCGTCGTCCGACATAACGTAATACGTTATAGCGTTATCCCATATTACGTAATGCGTTATAACGTCATCCCATATAACGTAATACGGTATAACGTCCCACCATATAACGTAATTCGGTATAACGTCATACCATATAACCTAATACGTTATAACGTCATACCATATAACGTAATACGGTATAACGTCACACCATATAACGTAATTCGGTATAACGTCATACCATATAACCTAATACGTTTTAACGTCATACCATATAACGTAATACGGTATAACGTCATACCATATAACGTAATTCGGTATAACGTCATCCCATATAACGTAATACGTTATAACGTCATCCCATATAACGCAATACGTTATAACGTCGTCCGACATAACGTAATACGTTATAGCGTCATCCCATATTACGTAATACGTTATAACGTCATCCCATATAATGCAATACGTTATAACGTCGTCCGACATAACGTAATACGTTATAGCGTCATCCCATATTACGTAATGCGTTATAACGTCATCCCATATAACGTAATACGGTATAACGTCACACCATATAACGTAATTCGGTATAACGTCATCCCATACTACGTAATACGTTATAACGGCATCCCATATAACGAAATACGTTATAACGTCATCCCATATAACGTAATACGTTACAACGCCATCCCATATAACGTAATTCGGTATAACGTCATACCATATAAAATATTAAGTTATTACGTCATACCATATAACCTATTACGTTATAACGTCATCCCATATAAAGTAATACGTTATAACGTCATCCCATATAACGTAATACGTTATAACGCCATCCCATATAACGCAATACGTTATAACGTCGTCCCATATAACGTAATACGTTATAACGTCATACCATATAACGCAATACGTTATAACGTCGTCCCATATAACGTAATACGTTATAACGTCATCCCATATAAGGTAATACGTTATAACGTCATCCCATATAACGCAATACGTTATAACGTCATACCATATAACGCAATACGTTATAACGTCGTCCCATATAACGTAATACGTTATAACGTCATCCCATATAAGGTAATACGTTATAACGTCATCCCATATAACGCAATACGTTATAACGTCGTCCCACATATCGTAATACGTTATAACGTCATCCCATACTACGTAATGCGTTATAACGTCATCCCATATAACGTAATACGTTATAACGTCATCCCATATAACGTAATGCGTTATAACGTCGACCCATATTACGTAATACGATATAACATCACACCATATGACGTATTACGTTATAACGTCATACCGTATAACCTATTACGTTATAACGTCATACCATATAACGTAATACGTTATAACGTTATACCATATAACGTAATACGGTATAACGTCATACCATATAACCTATTTACGTTATGACGTCATACCATATAACCTATTACGTTATAACGTCATACCATATAACGTAATACGTTATAACGTCATACCATATAACGCAATACGTTATAACGTCATACCATATAACGCAATACGTTATAACGTCGTCCCATATAACGTAATACGTTATAACGTCATCCCATAAAACGTAACACGTTATAACGTAATGCCATATAACGCAATACGTTATAACGTCGTCCCACATAACGTAGTACGTTATAACGTCATCCCATACTTCGTAATGCGTTATAACGTCATCCCATATAACGTAATACGTTATAACGTCATCCCATATAACGTAATACGTTATAACGTCATCCCATATAACGTAATGCGTTATAACGTCGACCCATATTACGTAATACGATATAACATCACACCATATGACGTATTACGTTATAACGTCATACCGTATAACCTATTACGTTATAACGTCATACCATATAACGTAATACGTTATAACGTTATACCATATAACCTATTACGTTATAACGTCATTCCATACAACGTAATACGTTATAACGTCATCCCATAAAACGTAATACGTTACAACGTCATCCCATATAACGCAATACGTTATAACGTCGTCCCACATAACCTAATGTGTTATAACGCCATCCCATATTACGCAATGCGTTATAACGTCATCCCATATAACGTAATGCGGTATAACGTCATACCATATAACCTATTTACGTTATGACGTCATACCATATAACGTATTACGTTATAACGTCATACCATATAACCTATTACGTTATAACGTCATCCCATATAACGTAATACGTTATAACGTCATCCCATATAACGCAATACGTTATAGCGTCGTCCGACATAACGTAATACGTTATAGCGTTATCCCATATTACGTAATGCGTTATAACGTCATCCCATATAACGTAATACGGTATAACGTCCCACCATATAACGTAATTCGGTATAACGTCATACCATATAACCTAATACGTTATAACGTCATACCATATAACGTAATACGGTATAACGTCACACCATATAACGTAATTCGGTATAACGTCATACCATATAACCTAATACGTTTTAACGTCATACCATATAACGTAATACGGTATAACGTCACACCATATAACGTAATTCGGTATAACGTCATCCCATATAACGTAATACGTTATAACGTCATCCCATATAACGCAATACGTTATAACGTCGTCCGACATAACGTAATACGTTAGAGCGTCATCCCATATTACGTAATACGTTATAACGTCATCCCATATAATGCAATACGTTATAACGTCGTCCGACATAACGTAATTCGGTATATCGTCATACCATATAAAATATTAAGTTATTACGTCATACCATATAACCTATTACGTTATAACGTCATCCCATATAAAGTAATACGTTATAACGTCATCCCATATAACGTAATACGTTATAACGCCATCCCATATAACGCAATACGTTATAACGTCGTCCATATAACGTAATACGGTATAACGTCATACCATATAACCTGTTTACGTTATAACGTCATACCATATAACGTATTACGTTATAACGTCATACCATATAACCTATTACGTTATAACGTCATACCATAAAACGTAATACGTTATAACGTTATACCATATAACCTATTACGTTATAACGTCATCCCGTATTACGTAATACGTTATAACGTCATCCCATATAACGTAATACGGTATAACGTCACACCATATAACGTAATTCGGTATAACGTCATCCCATACTACGTAATACGTTATAACGGCATCCCATATAACGAAATACGTTATAACGTCGTCCATATAACGTAATACGGTATAACGTCATACCATATAACCTGTTTACGTTATAACGTCATACCATATAACGTATTACGTTATAACGTCATACCATATAACCTATTACGTTATAACGTCATACCATAAAACGTAATACGTTATAACGTTATACCATATAACCTATTACGTTATAACGTCATCCCGTATTACGTAATACGTTATAACGTCATCCCATATAACGTAATACGTTATAACGTCATACCATATAACGCAATACGTTATAACGTCGTCCCATATAACGTAATACGTTATAACGTCATCCCATATAAGGTAATACGTTATAACGTCATCCCATATAACGCAATACGTTATAACGTCGTCCCACATATCGTAATACGTTATAACGTCATCCCATACTACGTAATGCGTTATAACGTCATCCCATATAACGTAATACGGTATAACGTCATACCATATAACCTATTTACGTTATAACGTCATACCATATAACGTATTACGTTATAACGTCATACCATATAACCTATTACGTTATAACGTCATACCATAAAACGTAATACGTTATAACGTTATACCATATAACCCATTACGTTATAACGTCATCCCATATAACGTAATACGGTATATCGTCATACCATATAACCTATTTACGTTATAACGTCATACCATATAACGTAATTCGGTATAACGTCATACCATATAACCTGTTTACGTTATAACGTCATACCATATAACGTATTACGTTATAACGTCATCCCATATAACGTAATACGTTATAACGTCATCCTATATAACGCAATACGTTATAACGTCGTCCCACATAACGTAGTACTTTATAACGTCATCCCATATTACGTAATGCGTTATAACGTCATCCCATATAACGTAATACGGTATAACGTCATACCATATAACCTATTTACGTTATAACGTCATACCATATAACGTAATACGTTATAACGTTATACCATATAACCTATTACGTTATAACGTCATCCCACATAACGTAATACGTTATAACGTCATCCCATATAACGTAATACGTTATAACGTCATCCCATATAACGCAATACGTTATAACGTCGTCCCACATAACGTAATACGTTATAACGTCATCCCATATTACGTAATGCGTTATAACGTCATCCCATATAACGTAATACTGTATAACGTCATACCATATAACCTATTTACGTTATAACGTCACACCATATAACGTAATTCGGTATAACGTTATACCATATAACCTATTTACGTTATAACGTCATACCATATAACGTATTACGTTATAACGTCACGCCATATAACGTAATGCGTTATAACGTCGACCCATATTACGTAATACGATATAACGTCACACCATATGACGTATTACGTTATAACGTCATACCGTATAACCTATTACGTTATAACGTCATACCATATAACGTAATACGTTATAACGTTATACCATGTAACCTATTACGTTATAACGTCATCCCATATAACGTAATACGGTATAACGTCACACCATATAACGTAATTCGGTATAACGTCATCCCATATAACGTAATACGTTATAACGTCATCCCATATAACGCAATACGTTATAACGTCGTCCGACATAACGTAATACGTTATAGCGTCATCCCATATTACGTAATACGTTATAACGTCATCCCATATAATGCAATACGTTATAACGTCGTCCGACATAACGTAATACGTTATAGCGTCATCCCATATTACGTAATGCGTTATAACGTCATCCCATATAACGTAATACGGTATAACGTCACACCATATAACGTAATTCGGTATAACGTCATACCATATAATCTAATACGTTATAACGTCATACCATATAACCTATTTACGTTATAACGTCATACCATATAACGTAATACGTTATAACGTTATACCATATAACCTATTACGTTATAACGTCATCCCACATAACGTAATACGTTATAACGTCATCCCATATAACGTAATACGTTATAACGTCATCCCATATAACGCAATACGTTATAACGTCGTCCCACATAACGTAATACGTTATAACGTCATCCCATATTACGTAATGCGTTATAACGTCATCCCATATAACGTAATACTGTATAACGTCATACCATATAACCTATTTACGTTATAACGTCACACCATATAACGTAATTCGGTATAACGTCATACCATATAACCTGTTTACGTTATAACGTCATACCATATAACGTATTACGTTATAACGTCATCCCATATAACGTAATACGTTATAACGTCATCCTATATAACGCAATACGTTATAACGTCGTCCCACATAACGTAGTACTTTATAACGTCATCCCATATTACGTAATGCGTTATAACGTCATCCCATATAACGTAATACGGTATAACGTCATACCATATAACCTATTTACGTTATAACGTCATACCATATAACGTAATACGTTATAACGTTATACCATATAACCTATTACGTTATAACGTCATCCCACATAACGTAATACGTTATAACGTCATCCCATATAACGTAATACGTTATAACGTCATCCCATATAACGCAATACGTTATAACGTCGTCCCACATAACGTAATACGTTATAACGTCATCCCATATTACGTAATGCGTTATAACGTCATCCCATATAACGTAATACTGTATAACGTCATACCATATAACCTATTTACGTTATAACGTCACACCATATAACGTAATTCGGTATAACGTCATACCATATAACCTATTTACGTTATAACGTCATACCATATAACGTATTACGTTATAACGTCACGCCATATAACGTAATGCGTTATAACGTCGACCCATATTACGTAATACGATATAACGTCACACCATATGACGTATTACGTTATAACGTCATACCGTATAACCTATTACGTTATAACGTCATACCATATAACGTAATACGTTATAACGTTATACCATATAACCTATTACGTTATAACGTCATCCCATATAACGTAATACGTTATAACGTCATCCCATATAACGTAATACGTTATAACGTCATCCCATATAACGCAATACGTTATAACGTCGTCCCACATAACCTAATGCGTTATAACGCCATCCCATATTACGCAATGCGTTATAACGTCATCCCATATAACGTAATACGGTATAACGTCATACCATATAACCTATTTACGTTATGACGTCATACCATATAACGTATTACGTTATAACGTCATACCACATAACCTATTACGTTATAACGTCATCCCATATAACGTAATACGTTATAACGTCATACCATATAACGCAATACGTTATAACGTCGTCCGACATAACGTAATACGTTATAGCGTCATCCCATATTACGTAATGCGTTATAACGTCATCCCATATAACGTAATACGCTATAACGTCACACCATATAACGTAATTCGGTATAACGTCATACCATATAACCTAATACGTTATAACGTCATACCATATAACGTAATACGGTATAACGTCACACCATATAACGTAATTCGGTATAACGTCATCCCATATAACGTAATACGTTATAACGTCATCCCATATAACGCAATACGTTATAACGTCGTCCGACAGAACGTAATACGTTATAGCGTCATCCCATATTACGTAATACGTTATAACGTCATCCCATATAATGCAATACGTTATAACGTCGTCCGACATAACGTAATACGTTATAGCGTCATCCCATATTACGTAATGCGTTATAACGTCATCCCATATAACGTAATACGGTATAACGTCACACCATATAACGTAATTCGGTATAACGTCATACCATATAATCTAATACGTTATAACGTCATATCATATAACGTATTACGTTATAACGCCATGCCATATAACGTAATACGTTATAGCGTCATACCATATAACCTAATACGTTATAACGGTATTCCATGTTACGAAATGCGTTATAACGTCATCCCATATAACGAAATACGTTATAACGTCATCCCATATAACGTAATACGTTACAACGTCATCCCATATAACGTAATTCGGTATAACGTCATACCGTATAACCCATTAAGTTATAACGTCATACCATATAACCTATTACGTTATAACGCCATCCCATATAACGTAATACGTTATAACGTCATCCCATATAACGTAATACGTTATAACGTCATCCCATATAACGCAATACGTTATAACGTCGTCCCACGTAACGTAATACGTTATAACGTCATCCCATACTACGTAATGCGTTATAACGTCATCCCATATAACGTAATACTGTATAACGCCATACCATATAACCTATTTACGTTATAACGTCATACCATATAACGTATTACGTTATAACGTCATACCATATAACCTATTACGTTCTAACGTCATACCATATAACGTAATACGTTATAACGTCATCCCATATAACGTAATACGTTATAACGTCATCCCATATAACGCAATACGTTATAACGTCGTCCCACATAACGTAATACGTTATAACGTCATCCCATACTACGTAATGCGTTATAACGTCATCCCATATAACGTAATACGGTATAACGTCATACCATATAACCTATTTACGTTATAACGTCATACCATATAACGTAATGCGTTATAACGTCATCCCATATAACGTAATGCGTTATAACGCCATCCCATATAACGCAATACGTTATAACCTCGTCCCACATAACCTAATGCGTTATAACGTCATCCCATACTACGTATTGCGTTATAACGTCATCCCATATAACGTAATACGGTATAACGTCATCCCATATAACGTAATGCGTTATAACGTCTACCCATATTACGTAATACGATATAACGTCACACCATATGACGTATTACGTTATAACGTCATACCGTATAACCTATTACGTTATAACGTCATACCATATAACGTAATTCGGTACAACGTCATACCACATAACCTATTTACGTTATAACGTCATACCATATAACGTATTACGTTATAACGGCATTCCATATAACGTAATACGTTATAACGTCATCCCATATAACGTAATGCGTTATAACGTCTACCCATATTACGTAATACGATATAACGTCACACCATATGACGTATTACGTTATAACGTCATACCGTATAACGTAATGCGTTATAACGTCGACCCATATAACGTAATACGTTATAACGTCATCCCATATAACGTAATACGTTATAACGTCATCCCATATAACGCAATACGTTATAACGTCGTCCCACATAACGTAATACGTTATAACGTCATCCCATACTACGTAATGCGTTATAACGTCATCCCATATAACGTAATACGGTATAACGTCATACCATATAACCTATTTACGTTATAACGTCATACCATATAACGTATTACGTTATAACGTCATACCATATAACCTATTACGTTATAACGTCATACCATATAACGTGATACGTTATAACGTTATACCACATGACCTATTACGTTATAACGTCATAACATTTAACGTATTACGTTATAACGTCATGCCATATAACGTAATGCGTTATAGCGTCATACCATATAACGTAATGCGTTATAACGTCGACCCATATTACGTAATACGATATAACGTCACACCATATAACCTATTACGTTATAACGTCATACCATATAACGTGATACGTTATAACGTTATACCACATAACCTATTACGTTATAACGTCATAACATTTAACGTATTACGTTATAACGTCATACCGTATAACCTATTACGTTATAACGTCATACCATATAACGTAATTCGGTACAACGTCATACCACATAACCTATTTACGTTATAACGTCATACCATATAACGTATTACGTTATAACGTCATACCATATAACTTAATGCGTTATAACGTCTACCCATATTACGTAATACGATATAACGTCACACCATATGACGTATTACGTTATAACGTCATACCGTATAACCTATTACGTTATAACGTCATACCATATAACGTAATACGTTATAACGTCATACCATATAACGTAATACGTTATAACGTCATACCATTAAACACAATACGTTATAACCTCGTCCCATATAACCTATTACGTTATAACGTCATACCATATAACGTAATTCGGTACAACGTCATACCACATAACCTATTTACGTTATAACGTCATACCATATAACGTATTACGTTATAACGTCATACCATATAACTTAATGCGTTATAACGTCTACCCATATTACGTAATACGATATAACGTCACACCATATGACGTATTACGTTATAACGTCATACCGTATAACCTATTACGTTATAACGTCATACCATATAACGTAATACGTTATAACGTCATACCATTAAACACAATACGTTATAACCTCGTCCCATATAACCTATTTACATTATAACGTCATACCATATAACGTATTACGTTATAACGTCATGCCATATAACGTAATACGTTATAGCGTCATACCATATAACGTAATGCGTTATAACGTCGACCCATATTACGTAATACGATATAACGTCACA
Source organism: Bombus vancouverensis nearcticus (assembly GCF_051014615.1). Taxonomy (NCBI): domain Eukaryota; kingdom Metazoa; phylum Arthropoda; class Insecta; order Hymenoptera; family Apidae; genus Bombus; species Bombus vancouverensis. Next base: position 4,212,661 of record NC_134911.1, read on the forward strand.
CCATATGACGTATTACGTTATAACGTCATACCGTATAACCTATTACGTTATAACGTCATACCATATAACGTAATTCGGTACAACGTCATACCACATAACCTATTTACGTTATAACGTCATACCATATAACGTATTACGTTATAACGGTATTCCATATAACGTAATACGTTATAACGTCATCCCATATAACGTAATGCGTTATAACGTCTACCCATATTACGTAATACGATATAACGTCACACCATATGACGTATTACGTTATAACGTCATCCCACATAACGTAATACGTTATAACGTCATCCCATATAACGTAATACGTTATAACGTCATCCCATATAACGCAATACGTTATAACGTCGTTCCACATAACCTAATGCGTTATAGCGCCATCCCATATTACGTAATGCGTTATAACGTCATCCCATATAACGTAATACGGTATAACGTCACACCATATAACGTAATTAGTTATAACGTCGACCCATATTACGTAATACGATATAACGTCACACCATATGACGTATTACGTTATAACGTCATACCGTATAACCTATTACGTTATAACGTCACACCATATGACGTATTACGTTATTACGTCATATCGTATAACCTATTACGTTATAACGTCATACCATATAACGTAATACGTTATAACGTCATACCATATAACACAATATGTTATAACGTCGTCCCATATAACCTATTTACGTTATAACGTCATACCATATAACGTATTACGTTATAACGTCATGCCATATAACGTAATACGTTATAGCGTCATACCATATAACGCAATACGTTATAACGTCGTCCCACATAACGTAATACGTTATAACGTCATCCCATATTACGTAATGCGTTATAACGTCATCCCATATAACGTAATACTGTATAACGTCATACCATATAACCTATTTACGTTATAACGTCACACCATATAACGTAATTCGGTATAACGTCATACCATATAACCTATTTACGTTATAACGTCATACCATATAACGTATTACGTTATAACGTCACGCCATATAACGTAATGCGTTATAACGTCGACCCATATTACGTAATACGATATAACGTCACACCATATGACGTATTACGCTATAACGTCATACCGTATAACCTATTACGTTATAACGTCATACCATATAACGTAATACGTTATAACGTTATACCATATAACCTATTACGTTATAACGTCATCCCATATAACGTAATACGTTATAACGTCATCGCATATAACGTAATACGTTATAACGTCATCCCATATAACGCAATACGTTATAACGTCGTCCCACATAACCTAATGCGTTATAACGCCATCCCATATTACGCAATGCGTTATAACGTCATCCCATATAACGTAATACGGTATAACGTCATACCATATAACCTATTTACGTTATGACGTCATACCATATAACGTATTACGTTATAACGTCATACCATATAACCTATTACGTTATAACGTCATCCCATATAACGTAATACGTTATAACGTCATACCATATAACGCAATACGTTATAACGTCGTCCGACATAACGTAATACGTTATAGCGTCATCCCATATTACGTAATGCGTTATAACGTCATCCCATATGACGTAATACGCTATAACGTCACACCATATAACGTAAATCGGTATAACGTCATACCATATAACCTAATACGTTATAACGTCATACCATATAACGTAATACGGTATAACGTCACACCATATAACGTAATTCGGTATAACGTCATCCCATATAACGTAATACGTTATAACGTCATCCCATATAACGCAATACGTTATAACGTCATCCCATATAACGTAATACGGTATAACGTCATACCATATAACCTATTTACGTTATGACGTCATACCATATAACGTATTACGTTATAACGTCATACCATATAACCTATTACGTTATAACGTCATCCCATATAACGTAATACGTTATAACGTCATACCATATAACGCAATACGTTATAACGTCGTCCGACATAACGTAATACGTTATAGCGTCATCCCATATTACGTAATGCGTTATAACGTCATCCCATATAACGTAATACGCTATAACGTCACACCATATAACGTAATTCGGTATAACGTCATACCATATAACCTAATACGTTATAACGTCATACCATATAACGTAATACGGTATAACGTCACACCATATAACGTAATACGTTATAGTGTCATCCCATATTACGTAATACGTTATAACGTCATCCCATATAATGCAATACGTTATAACGTCGTCCGACATAACGTAATACGTTATAGCGTCATCCCATATTACGTAATGCGTTATAACGTCATCCCATATAACGCAATACGTTATAACGTCGTCCCACATAACGTAATACGTTATAACGTCATCCCATACTACGTAATGCGTTATAACGTCATCCCATATAACGTAATACGGTATAACGTCATCCCATATAACGCAATACGTTATAACGTCGTCCCACATAACGTAATACGTTATAACGTCATCCCATACTACGTAATGCGTTATAACGTCATCCCATATAACGAAATACGTTATAACGTCATCCCATATAACGTAATACGTTACAACGTCATCCCATATAACGTAATTCGGTATAACGTCATACCATATAACCCATTAAGTTATAATGTCATACCATATAACCTATTACGTTATAACGCCATCCCATATAACGTAATACGTTATAACGTCATCCCATATAACGTAATACGTTATAACGTCATCCCATATAACGCAATACGTTATAACGTCGTCCCACATAACGTAATACGTTATAACGTCATCCCATACTACGTAATGCGTTATAACGTCATCCCATATAACGTAATACGGTATAACGTCATCCCATATAACGCAATACGTTATAACGTCGTCCCACATAACGTAATACGTTATAACGACATCCCATACTACGTAATGCGTTATAACGTCATCCCATATAACGTAATACGGTATAACGTCATACCATATAACCTATTTACGTTATAACGTCATACCATATAACGTATTCCGTTATAACGTCATGCCATATAACGTAATACGTTATAGCGTCATACCATATAACGTAATGCGTTATAACGTCATCCCATATAACGTAATGCGTTATAACGCCATCCCATATAACGCAATACGTTATAACCTCGTCCCACATAACCTAATGCGTTATAACGTCATCCCATACTACGTAATGCGTTATAACGTCATCCCATATAACGTAATACGGTATAACGTCATACCATATAACCTATTTACGTTATAACGTCATACCATATAACGTATTCCGTTATAACGTCATGCCATATAACGTAATACGTTATAGCGTCATACCATATAACGTAATGCGTTATAACGTCATCCCATATAACGTAATGCGTTATAACGCCATCCCATATAACGCAATACGTTATAACCTCGTCCCACATAACCTAATGCGTTATAACGTCATCCCATACTACGTATTGCGTTATAACGTCATCCCATATAACGTAATACGGTATAACGTCATCCCATATAACGTAATGCGTTATAACGTCTACCCATATTACGTAATACGATATAACGTCACACCATATGACGTATTACGTTATAACGTCATACCGTATAACCTATTACGTTATAACGTCATACCATATAACGTAATTCGGTACAACGTCATACCACATAACCTATTTACGTTATAACGTCATACCATATAACGTATTACGTTATAACGGCATTCCATATAACGTAATACGTTATAACGTCATCCCATATAACGTAATGCGTTATAACGTCTACCCATATTACGTAATACGATATAACGTCACACCATATGACGTATTACGTTATAACGTCATACCGTATAACGTAATGCGTTATAACGTCGACCCATATAACGTAATACGTTATAACGTCATCCCATATAACGTAATACGTTATAACGTCATCCCATATAACGCAATACGTTATAACGTCGTTCCACATAACCTAATGCGTTATAACGCCATCCCATATTACGTAATGCGTTATAACGTCATCCCATATAACGTAATACGGTATAACGTCACACCATATAACGTAATTAGTTATAACGTCGACCCATATTACGTAATACGATATAACGTCACACCATATGACGTATTACGTTATAACGTCATACCGTATAACCTATTACGTTATAACGTCACACCATATGACGTATTACGTTATTACGTCATATCGTATAACCTATTACGTTATAACGTCATACCATATAACGTAATACGTTATAACGTCATACCATATAACACAATACGTTATAACGTCGTCCCATATAACCTATTTACGTTATAACGTCATACCATATAACGTATTACGTTATAACGTCATGCCATATAACGTAATACGTTATAGCGTCATACCATATAACGCAATACGTTATAACGTCGTCCCACATAACGTAATACGTTATAACGTCATCCCATATTACGTAATGCGTTATAACGTCATCCCATATAACGTAATACTGTATAACGTCATACCATATAACCTATTTACGTTATAACGTCACACCATATAACGTAATTCGGTATAACGTCATACCATATAACCTATTTACGTTATAACGTCATACCATATAACGTATTACGTTATAACGTCACGCCATATAACGTAATGCGTTATAACGTCGACCCATATTACGTAATACGATATAACGTCACACCATATGACGTATTACGTTATAACGTCATACCGTATAACCTATTACGTTATAACGTCATACCATATAACGTAATACGTTATAACGTTATACCATATAACCTATTACGTTATAACGTCATCCCATATAACGTAATACGTTATAACGTCATCGCATATAACGTAATACGTTATAACGTTATCCCATATAACGCAATACGTTATAACGTCGTCCCACATAACCTAATGCGTTATAACGCCATCCCATATTACGCAATGCGTTATAACGTCATCCCATATAACGAAATACGGTATAACGTCATACCATATAACCTATTTACGTTATGACGTCATACCATATAACCCCATTACGTTATAACGTCATACCATATAACCTATTACGTTATAACGTCATCCCATATAACGTAATACGTTATAACGTCATACCATATAACGCAATACGTTATAACGTCGTCCGACATAACGTAATACGTTATAGCGTCATCCCATATTACGTAATGCGTTATAACGTCATCCCATATAACGTAATACGCTATAACGTCACACCATATAACGTAATTCGGTATAACGTCATACCATATAACCTAATACGTTATAACGTCATACCATATAACGTAATACGGTATAACGTCACACCATATAACGTAATTCGGTATAACGTCATCCCATATAACGTAATACGTTATAACGTCATCCCATATAACGCAATAAGTTATAACGTCGTCCGACATAACGTAATACGTTATAGCGTCATCCCATATTACGTAATACGTTATAACGTCATCCCATATAATGCAAAACGTTATAACGTCGTCCGACATAACGTAATACGTTATAGCGTCATCCCATATTACGTAATGCGTTATAACGTCATCCCATATAACGTAATACGGTATAACGTCACACCATATAACGTAATTCGGTATAACGTCATACCATATAATCTAATACGTTATAACGTCATATCATATAACGTATTACGTTATAACGCCATGCCATATAACGTAATACGTTATAGCGTCATACCATATAACCTAATACGTTATAACGGTATTCCATGTTACGAAATGCGTTATAACGTCATCCCATATAACGTAATACGTTATAACGTCATCCCATATAACGCAATACGTTATAACGTCGTCCCACATAACGTAATACGTTATAACGTCATCCCATACTACGTAATGCGTTATAACGTCATACCATAAAACGTAATACGGTATAACGTCATACCATATAACCTATTTACGTTATAACGTCATACCATATAACGTATTACGTTATAACGTCATACCATATAACCTATTACGTTATAACGTCATACCATATAACGTGATACGTTATAACGTTATACCACATGACCTATTACGTTATAACGTCATAACATTTAACGTATTACGTTATAACGTCATGCCATATAACGTAAAGCGTTATAGCGTCATACCATATAACGTAATGCGTTATAACGTCGACCCATATTACGTAATACGATATAACGTCACACCATATAACCTATTACGTTATAACGTCATCCCATATTACGTAATACGATATAACGTCACACCATATGACGTATTACGTTATAACGTCATACCGTATAACCTATTACGTTATAACGTCATACCATATAACGTAATACGTTATAACGTTATACCATATAACCTATTACGTTATAACGTCATCCCATATAACGTAATACGTTATAACGTCATCGCATATAACGTAATACGTTATAACGTCATCCCATATAACGCAATACGTTATAACGTCGTCCCACATAACCTAATGCGTTATAACGCCATCCCATATTACGCAATGCGTTATAACGTCATCCCATATAACGTAATACGGTATAACGTCATACCATATAACCTATTTACGTTATGACGTCATACCATATAACCCCATTACGTTATAACGTCATACCATATAACCTATTACGTTATAACGTCATCCCATATAACGTAATACGTTATAACGTCATACCATATAACGCAATACGTTATAACGTCGTCCGACATAACGTAATACGTTATAGCGTCATCCCATATTACGTAATGCGTTATAACGTCATCCCATATAACATAATACCCTATAACGTCACACCATATAACGTAATTCGGTATAACGTCATACCATATAACCTAATACGTTATAACGTCATACCATATAACGTAATACGGTATAACGTCACACCATATAACGTAATTCGGTATAACGTCATCCCATATAACGTAATACGTTATAACGTCATCCCATATAACGCAATACGTTATAACGTCGTCCGACATAACGTAATACGTTATAGCGTCATCCCATATTACGTAATACGTTATAACGTCATCCCATATAATGCAATACGTTATAACGTCGTCCGACATAACGTAATACGTTATAGCGTCATCCCATATTACGTAATGCGTTATAACGTCATCCCATATAACGTAATACGGTATAACGTCACACCATATAACGTAATTCGGTATAACGTCATACCATATAATCTAATACGTTATAACGTCATATCATATAACGTATTACGTTATAACGCCATGCCATATAACGTAATACGTTATAGCGTCATACCATATAACCTAATACGTTATAACGGTATTCCATATTACGAAATGCGTTATAACGTCATCCCATATAACGAAATACGTTATAACGTCATCCCATATAACGTAATACGTTACAACGTCATCCCATATAACGTAATTCGGTATAACGTCATACCATATAACCCATTAAGTTATAATGTCATACCATATAACCTATTACGTTATAACGCCATCCCATATAACGTAATACGTTATAACGTCATCCCATATAACGTAATACGTTATAACGTCATCCCATATAACGCAATACGTTATAACGTTGTCCCACATAACGTAATACGTTATAACGTCGTCCCATACTACGTAATGCGTTATAACGTCATCCCATAAAACGTAATACGGTATAACGTCATACCATATAACCTATTTACGTTATAACGTCATACCATATAACGTATTCCGTTATAACGTCATGCCATATAACGTAATACGTTATAGCGTCATACCATATAACGTAATGCGTTATAACGTCATCCCATATAACGTAATGCGTTATAACGCCATCCCATATAACGCAATACGTTATAACCTCGTCCCACATAACCTAATGCGTTATAACGTCATCCCATACTACGTATTGCGTTATAACGTCATCCCATATAACGTAATACGGTATAACGTCATCCCATATAACGTAATGCGTTATAACGTCTGCCCATATTACGTAATACGATATAACGTCACACCATATGACGTATTACGTTATAACGTCATACCGTATAACCTATTACGTTATAACGTCATACCATATAACGCAATTCGGTACAACGTCATACCACATAACCTATTTACGTTATAACGTCATACCATATAACGTATTACGTTATAACGGCATTCCATATAACGTAATACGTTATAACGTCATCCCATATAACGTAATGCGTTATAACGTCTACCCATATTACGTAATACGATATAACGTCACACCATATGACGTATTACGTTATAACGTCATACCGTATAACGTAATGCGTTATAACGTCGACCCATATAACGTAATACGTTATAACGTCATCCCACATAACGTAATACGTTATAACGTCATCCCATATAACGCAATACGTTATAACGACGTCCCACATAACGTAATACGTTATAACGTCATCCCATACTACGTAATGCGTTATAACGTCATCCCATATAACGTAATGCGGTATAACGTCATACCATATAACCTATTTACGTTATAACGTCATACCATATAACCTATTTACGTTATAACGTCACGCCATATAACGTAATGCGTTATAACGTCGACCCATATTACGTAATACGATATAACGTCACACCATATGACGTATTACGTTATAACGTCATACCGTATAACCTATTACGTTATAACGTCATACCATATAACGTAATACGTTATAACGTTATACCATATAACCTATTACGTTATAACGTCATCCCATATAACGTAATACGTTATAACGTCATCCCATATAACGTAATACGTTATAACGTCATCCCATATAACGCAATACGTTATAACGTCGTCCCACATAACCTAATGCGTTATAACGCCATCCCATATTACGCAATGCGTTATAACGTCATCCCATATAACGTAATACGGTATAACGTCATACCATATAACCTATTTACGTTATGACGTCATACCATATAACGTATTACGTTATAACGTCATACCACATAACCTATTACGTTATAACGTCATCCCATATAACGTAATACGTTATAACGTCATACCATATAACGCAATACGTTATAACGTCGTCCGACATAACGTAATACGTTATAGCGTCATCCCATATTACGTAATGCGTTATAACGTCATCCCATATAACATAATACGCTATAACGTCACACCATATAACGTAATTCGGTATAACGTCATACCATATAACCTAATACGTTATAACGTCATACCATATAACGTAATACGGTATAACGTCACACCATATAGCGTAATTCGGTATAACGTCATCCCATATAACGTAATACGTTATAACGTCATCCCATATAACGCAATACGTTATAACGTCGTCCGACATAACGTAATACGTTATAGCGTCATCCCATATTACGTAATACGTTATAACGTCATCCCATATAATGCAATACGTTATAACGTCGTCCGACATAACGTAATACGTTATAGCGTCATCCCATATTACGTAATGCGTTATAACGTCATCCCATATAACGTAATACGGTATAACGTCACACCATATAACGTAATTCTGTATAACGTCATACCATATAATCTAATACGTTCTAACGTCATATCATATAACGTATTACGTTATAACGCCATGCCATATAACGTAATACGTTATAGCGTCATACCATATAACCTAACACGTTATAACGGTATTCCATATTACGAAATGCGTTATAACGTCATCCCATATAACGAAATACGTTATAACGTCATCCCATATAACGTAATACGTTACAACGTCATCCCATATAACGTAATTCGGTATAACGTCATACCATATAACCCATTAAGTTATAACGTCATACCATATAACCTATTACGTTATAACGCCATCCCATATAACGTAATACGTTATAACGTCATCCCATATAACGTAATACGTTATAACGTCATCCCATATAACGCAATACGTTATAACGTCGTCCCACATAACGTAATACGTTATAACGTCATCCCATATAACGTAATACGGTATAACGTCATACCATATAACCTATTTACGTTATAACGTCATACCATATAACGTATTACGTTATAACGTCATACCATATAACCTATTACGTTCTAACGTCATACCATATAACGTAATACGTTATAACGTCATCCCATATAACGTAATACGTTATAACGTCATCCCATATAACGCAATACGTTATAACGTCGTCCCACATAACGTAATACGTTATAACGTCATCCCATACTACGTAATGCGTTATAACGTCATCCCATATAACGTAATACGGTATAACGTCATACCATATAACCTATTTACGTTATAACGTCATACCATATAACGTATTCCGTTATAACGTCATGCCATATAACGTAATACGTTATAGCGTCATACCATATAACGTAATGCGTTATAACGTCATCCCATATAACGTAATGCGTTATAACGCCATCCCATATAACGCAATACGTTATAACCTCGTCCCACATAACCTAATGCGTTATAACGTCATCCCATACTACGTATTGCGTTATAACGTCATCCCATATAACGTAATACGGTATAACGTCATTCCATATAACGTAATACGTTATAACGTCATCCCATATAACGTAATGCGTTATAACGTCTACCCATATTACGTAATACGATATAACGTCACACCATATGACGTATTACGTTATAACGTCATACCGTATAACGTAATGCGTTATAACGTCGACCCATATAACGTAATACGTTATAACGTCATCCCATATAACGCAATACGTTATAACGTCGTCCCACATAACGTAATACGTTATAACGTCATCCCATACTACGTAATGCGTTATAACGTCATCCCATATAACGTAATACGGTATAACGTCATACCATATAACCTATTTACGTTATAACGTCATACCATATAACGTATTACGTTATAACGTCATACCATATAACCTATTACGTTATAACGTCATACCATATAACGTGATACGTTATAACGTTATACCACATGACCTATTACGTTATAACGTCATAACATTTAACGTATTACGTTATAACGTCATGCCATATAACGTAATACGTTATAGCGTCATACCATATAACGTAATGCGTTATAACGTCGACCCATATTACGTAATACGATATAACGTCACACCATATGACGTATTACGTTATAACGTCATACCGTATAACCTATTACGTTATAACGTCATACCATATAACGTAATTCGGTACAACGTCATACCACATAACCTATTTACGTTATAACGTCATACCATATAACGTATTACGTTATAACGGTATTCCATATAACGTAATACGTTATAACGTCATCCCATATAACGTAATGCGTTATAACGTCTACCCATATTACGTAATACGATATAACGTCACACCATATGACGTATTACGTTATAACGTCATCCCACATAACGTAATACGTTATAACGTCATCCCATATAACGTAATACGTTATAACGTCTACCCATATTACGTAATACGATATAACGTCACATCATATGACGTATTACGTTATAACGTCATCCCACATAACGTAATACGTTATAACGTCATCCCATATAACGTAATACGTTATAACGTCATACCGTATAACGTAATGCGTTATAACGGTATTCCATATAACGTAATACGTTATAACGTCATCCCATATAACGTAATGCGTTATAACGTCTACCCATATTACGTAATACGATATAACGTCACACCATATGACGTATTACGTTATAACGTCATCCCACATAACGTAATACGTTATAACGTCATCCCATATAACGTAATACGTTATAACGTCATCCCATATAACGCAATACGTTATAACGTCGTTCCACATAACCTAATGCGTTATAACGCCATCCCATATTACGTAATGCGTTATAACGTCATCCCATATAACGTAATACGGTATAACGTCACACCATATAACGTAATTAGTTATAACGTCGACCCATATTACGTAATACGATATAACGTCACACCATATGACGTATTACGTTATAACGTCATACCGTATAACCTATTACGTTATAACGTCACACCATATGACGTATTACGTTATTACGTCATCCCATATAACGTAATACGTTATAGCGTCATACCATATAACGTAATGCGTTATAACGTCGACCCATATTACGTAATACGATATAACGTCACACCATATGACGTATTACGTTATAACGTCATACCGTATAACCTATTACGTTATAACGTCATACCATATAACGTAATTCGGTACAACGTCATACCACATAACCTATTTACGTTATAACGTCATACCATATAACGTATTACGTTATAACGGTATTCCATATAACGTAATACGTTATAACGTCATCCCATATAACGTAATGCGTTATAACGTCTACCCATATTACGTAATACGATATAACGTCACACCATATGACGTATTACGTTATAACGTCATCCCACATAACGTAATACGTTATAACGTCATCCCATATAACGTAATACGTTATAACGTCATCCCATATAACGCAATACGTTATAACGTCGTTCCACATAACCTAATGCGTTATAACGCCATCCCATATTACGTAATGCGTTATAACGTCATCCCATATAACGTAATACGGTATAACGTCACACCATATAACGTAATTAGTTATAACGTCGACCCATATTACGTAATACGATATAACGTCACACCATATGACGTATTACGTTATAACGTCATACCGTATAACCTATTACGTTATAACGTCACACCATATGACGTATTACGTTATTACGTCATATCGTATAACCTATTACGTTATAACGTCATACCATATAACGTAATACGTTATAACGTCATACCATATAACACAATACGTTATAACGTCGTCCCATATAACCTATTTACGTTATAACGTCATACCATATAACGTATTACGTTATAACGTCATGCCATATAACGTAATACGTTATAGCGTCATACCATATAACGCAATACGTTATAACGTCGTCCCACATAACGTAATACGTTATAACGTCATCCCATATTACGTAATGCGTTATAACGTCATCCCATATAACGTAATACTGTATAACGTCATACCATATAACCTATTTACGTTATAACGTCACACCATATAACGTAATTCGGTATAACGTCATACCATATAACCTATTTACGTTATAACGTCATACCATATAACGTATTACGTTATAACTTCACGCCATATAACGTAATGCGTCATAACGTCGACCCATATTACGTAATACGATATAACGTCACACCATATGACGTATTACGTTATAACGTCATACCGTACAACCTATTACGTTATAACGTCATACCATATAACGTAATACGTTATAACGTCATACCATATAACGCAATACGTTATAACGTCTACCCATATTACGTAATACGATATAACGTCACACCATATGACGTATTACGTTATAACGTCATACCGTATAACGTAATGCGTTATAACGTCGACCCATATAACGTAATACGTTATAACGTCATCCCATATAACGTAATACGTTATAACGTCATCCCATATAACGCAATACGTTATAAAGTCGTCCCACATAACGTAATACGTTATAACGTCATCCCATACTACGTAATGCGTTATAACGTCATCCCATATAACGTAATACGGTATAACGTCATACCATATAACCTATTTACGTTATAACGTCATACCATATAACCTATTTACGTTATAACGTCACGCCATATAACGTAATGCGTTATAACGTCGACCCATATTACGTAATACGATATAACGTTATACCATATAACGTAATACGTTATAACGTTATACCATATAACCTATTACGTTATAACGTCATCCCATATAACGTAATACGTTATAACGTCATCCCATATAACGTAATACGTTATAGCGTCATCCCATATTACGTAATGCGTTATAACGTCATCCCATATAACATAATACGCTATAACGTCACACCATATAACGTAATTCGGTATAACGTCATACCATATAACCTAATACGTTATAACGTCATACCATATAACGTAATACGGTATAACGTCACACCATATAGCGTAATTCGGTATAACGTCATCCCATATAACGTAATACGTTATAACGTCATCCCATATAACGCAATACGTTATAACGTCGTCCGACATAACGTAATACGTTATAGCGTCATCCCATATTACGTAATACGTTATAACGTCATCCCATATAATGCAATACGTTATAACGTCGTCCGACATAACGTAATACGTTATAGCGTCATCCCATATTACGTAATGCGTTATAACGTCATCCCATATAACGTAATACGGTATAACGTCACACCATATAACGTAATTCTGTATAACGTCATACCATATAATCTAGTACGTTATAACGTCATATCATATAACGTATTACGTTATAACGCCATGCCATATAACGTAATACGTTATAGCGTCATACCATATAACCTAATACGTTATAACGGTATTCCATATTACGAAATGCGTTATAACGTCATCCCATATAACGAAATACGTTATAACGTCATCCCATATAACGTAATACGTTACAACGTCATCCCATATAACGTAATTCGGTATAACGTCATACCATATAACCCATTAAGTTATAACGTCATACCATATAACCTATTACGTTATAACGCCATCCCATATAACGTAATACGTTATAACGTCATCCCATATAACGTAATACGTTATAACGTCATCCCATATAACGCAATACGTTATAACGTCGTCCCACATAACGTAATACGTTATAACGTCATCCCATATAACGTAATACGGTATAACGTCATACCATATAACCTATTTACGTTATAACGTCATACCATATAACGTATTACGTTATAACGTCATACCATATAACCTATTACGTTCTAACGTCATACCATATAACGTAATACGTTATAACATCATCCCATATAACGTAATACGTTATAACGTCATCCCATATAACGCAATACGTTATAACGTCGTCCCACATAACGTAATACGTTATAACGTCATCCCATACTACGTAATGCGTTATAACGACATCCCATATAACGTAATACGTTATAACGTCGTCCCACATAACGTAATACGTTATAACGTCATCCCATACTACGTAATGCGTTATAACGTCATCCCATATAACGTAATACGGTATAACGTCATACCATATAACCTATTTACGTTATAACGTCATACCATATAACGTATTACGTTATAACGTCATACCATATAACCTATTACGTTATAACGTCATACCATATAACGTGATACGTTATAACGTTATACCACATGACCTATTACGTTATAACGTCATAACATTTAACGTATTACGTTATAACGTCATGCCATATAACGTAATGAGTTATAGCGTCATACCATATAACGTAATGCGTTATAACGTCGACCCATATTACGTAATACGATATAACGTCACACCATATAACCTATTACGTTATAACGTCATACCATATAACGTGATACGTTATAACGTTATACCACATAACCTATTACGTTATAACGTCATAACATTTAACGTATTACGTTATAACGTCATACCGTATAACCTATTACGTTATAACGTCATACCATATAACGTAATTCGGTACAACGTCATACCACATAACCTATTTACGTTATAACGTCATACCATATAACGTATTACGTTATAACGTCATCCCATATAACGTAATACGTTATAACGTCATCCCATATAACGCAATACGTTATAACGTCGTCCCACATAACCTAATGCGTTATAACGCCATCCCATATTACGCAATGCGTTATAACGTCATCCCATATAACGTAATACGGTATAACGTCATACCATATAACCTATTTACGTTATGACGTCATACCATATAACGTATTACGTTATAACGTCATACCACATAACCTATTACGTTATAACGTCATCCCATATAACGTAATACGTTATAACGTCATACCATATAACGCAATACGTTATAACGTCGTCCGACATAACGTAATACGTTATAGCGTCATCCCATATTACGTAATGCGTTATAACGTCATCCCATATAACGTAATACGCTATAACGTCACACCATATAAAGTAATTCGGTATAACGTCATACCATATAACCTAATACGTTATAACGTCATACCATATAACGTAATACGGTATAAAGTCACACCATATAACGTAATTCGGTATAACGTCATCCCATATAACGTAATACGTTATAACGTCATCCCATATAACGCAATACGTTATAACGTCGTCCGACATAACGTAATACGTTATAGCGTCATCCCATATTACGTAATACGTTATAACGTCATCCCATATAATGCAATACGTTATCACGTCGTCCGACATAACGTAATACGTTATAGCGTCATCCCATATTACGTAATGCGTTATAACGTCATCCCATATAACGTAATACGGTATAACGTCATACCATATAACCTATTTACGTTATGACGTCATACCATATAACGTAATACGTTATAACGTTATACCATATAACCTATTACGTTATAACGTCATACCATATAACGTATTCCGTTATAACGTCATGCCATATAACGTAATACGTTATAGCGTCATACCATATAACGTAATGCGTTATAACGTCATCCCATATAACGTAATGCGTTATAACGCCATCCCATATAACGCAATACGTTATAACCTCGTCCCACATAACCTAATGCGTTATAACGTCATCCCATACTACGTATTGCGTTATAACGTCATCCCATATAACGTAATACGGTATAACGTCATCCCATATAACGTAATGCGTTATAACGTCTACCCATATTACGTAATACGATATAACGTCACACCATATGACGTATTACGTTATAACGTCATACCGTATAACCTATTACGTTATAACGTCATACCATATAACGTAATTCGGTACAACGTCATACCACATAACCTATTTACGTTATAACGTCATACCATATAACGTATTACGTTATAACGGCATTCCATATAACGTAATACGTTATAACGTCATCCCATATAACGTAATGCGTTATAACGTCTACCCATATTACGTAATACGATATAACGTCACACCGTATGACGTATTACGTTATAACGTCATACCGTATAACGTAATGCGTTATAACGTCGACCCATATAACGTAATACGTTATAACGTCATCCCATATAACGTAATACGTTATAACGTCATCCCATATAACGCAATACGTTATAACGTCGTCCCACATAACGTAATACGTTATAACGTCATCCCATACTACGTAATGCGTTATAACGTCATCCCATATAACGTAATACGGTATAACGTCATACCATATAACCTATTTACGTTATAACGTCATACCATATAACCTATTTACGTTATAACGTCACGCCATATAACGTAATGCGTTATAACGTCGACCCATATTACGGAATACGATATAACGTCACACCATATGACGTATTACGTTATAACGTCATACCGTATAACCTATTACGTTATAACGTCATACCATATAACGTAATACGTTATAACGTTATACCATATAACCTATTACGTTATAACGTCATCCCATATAACGTAATACGTTATAACGTCATCCCATATAACGTAATACGTTATAACGTCATCCCATATAACGCAATACGTTATAACGTCGTCCCACATAACCTAATGCGTTATAACGCCATCCCATATTACGCAATGCGTTATAACGTCATCCCATATAACGTAATACGGTATAACGTCATACCATATAACCTATTTACGTTATGACGTCATACCATATAACGTATTACGTTATAACGTCATACCACATAACCTATTACGTTATAACGTCATCCCATATAACGTAATACGTTATAACGTCATACCATATAACGCAATACGTTATAACGTCGTCCGACATAACGTAATACGTTATAGCGTCATCCCATATTACGTAATGCGTTATAACGTCATCCCATATAACATAATACGCTATAACGTCACACCATATAACGTAATTCGGTATAACGTCATACCATATAACCTAATACGTTATAACGTCATACCATATAACGTAATACGGTATAACGTCACACCATATAGCGTAATTCGGTATAACGTCATCCCATATAACGTAATACGTTATAACGTCATCCCATATAACGCAATACGTTATAACGTCGTCCGACATAACGTAATACGTTATAGCGTCATCCCATATTACGTAATACGTTATAACGTCATCCCATATAATGCAATACGTTATAACGTCGTCCGACATAACGTAATACGTTATAGCGTCATCCCATATTACGTAATGCGTTATAACGTCATCCCATATAACGTAATACGGTATAACGTCACACCATATAACGTAATTCTGTATAACGTCATACCATATAATCTAGTACGTTATAACGTCATATCATATAACGTATTACGTTATAACGCCATGCCATATAACGTAATACGTTATAGCGTCATACCATATAACCTAATACGTTATAACGGTATTCCATATAACGCAATACGTTATAACGTCGTCCCACATAACGTAATACGTTATAACGTCATCCCATATAACGTAATACGGTATAACGTCATACCATATAACCTATTTACGTTATAACGTCATACCATATAACGTATTACGTTATAACGTCATACCATATAACCTATTACGTTCTAACGTCATACCATATAACGTAATACGTTATAACGTCATCCCATATAACGTAATACGTTATAACGTCATACCATATAACGCAATACGTTATAACGTCGTCCGACATAACGTAATACGTTATAGCGTCATCCCATATTACGTAATGCGTTATAACGTCATCCCATATAACATAATACGCTATAACGTCACACCATATAACGTAATTCGGTATAACGTCATACCATATAACCTAATACGTTATAACGTCATACCATATAACGTAATACGGTATAACGTCACACCATATAGCGTAATTCGGTATAACGTCATCCCATATAACGTAATACGTTATAACGTCATCCCATATAACGCAATACGTTATAACGTCGTCCGACATAACGTAATACGTTATAGCGTCATCCCATATTACGTAATACGTTATAACGTCATCCCATATAATGCAATACGTTATAACGTCGTCCGACATAACGTAATACGTTATAGCGTCATCCCATATTACGTAATGCGTTATAACGTCATCCCATATAACGTAATACGTTACAACGTCATCCCATATAACGTAATTCGGTATAACGTCATACCATATAACCCATTAAGTTATAACGTCATACCATATAACCTATTACGTTATAACGCCATCCCATATAACGTAATACGTTATAACGTCATCCCATATAACGTAATACGTTATAACGTCATCCCATATAACGCAATACGTTATAACGTCGTCCCACATAACGTAATACGTTATAACGTCATCCCATATAACGTAATACGGTATAACGTCATACCATATAACCTATTTACGTTATAACGTCATACCATATAACGTATTACGTTATAACGTCATACCATATAACCTATTACGTTCTAACGTCATACCATATAACGTAATACGTTATAACATCATCCCATATAACGTAATACGTTATAACGTCATCCCATATAACGCAATACGTTATAACGTCGTCCCACATAACGTAATACGTTATAACGTCATCCCATACTACGTAATGCGTTATAACGACATCCCATATAACGTAATACGGTATAACGTCATACCATATATCCTATTTACGTTATAACGTCATACCATATAACGTATTCCGTTATAACGTCATGCCATATAACGTAATACGTTATAGCGTCATACCATATAACGAAATGCGTTATAACGTCATCCCATATAACGTAATGCGTTATAACGCCATCCCATATAACGCAATACGTTATAACCTCGTCCCACAAAACCTAATGCGTTATAACGTCATCCCATACTACGTATTGCGTTATAACGTCATCCCATATAACGTAATACGGTATAACGTCATTCCATATAACGTAATACGTTATAACGTCATCCCATATAACGTAATGCGTTATAACGTCTACCCATATTACGTAATACGATATAACGTCACACCATATGACGTATTACGTTATAACGTCATACCGTATAACGTAATGCGTTATAACGTCGACCCATATAACGTAATACGTTATAACGTCATCCCATATAACGCAATACGTTATAACGTCGTCCCACATAACGTAATACGTTATAACGTCATCCCATACTACGTAATGCGTTATAACGTCATCCCATATAACGTAATACGGTATAACGTCATACCATATAACCTATTTACGTTATAGCGTCATACCATATAACGTATTACGTTATAACGCCATACCATATAACCTATTACGTTATAACGTCATACCATATAACGTGATACGTTATAACGTTATACCACATGACCTATTACGTTATAACGTCATAACATTTAACGTATTACGTTATAACGTCATGCCATATAACGTAATGAGTTATAGCGTCATACCATATAACGTAATGCGTTATAACGTCGACCCATATTACGTAATACGATATAACGTCACACCATATAACCTATTACGTTATAACGTCATACCATATAACGTGATACGTTATAACGTTATACCACATAACCTATTACGTTATAACGTCATAACATTTAACGTATTACGTTATAACGTCATACCGTATAACCTATTACGTTATAACGTCATACCATATAACGTAATTCGGTACAACGTCATACCACATAACCTATTTACGTTATAGCGTCATACCATATAACGTATTACGTTATAACGTCATCCCATATAACGTAATACGTTATAGCGTCATACCATATAACGTAATGCGTTATAACGTCGACCCATATTACGTAATACGATATAACGTCACACCATATGACGTATTACGTTATAACGTCATACCGTATAACCTATTACGTTATAACGTCATACCATATAACGTAATTCGGTACAACGTCATACCACATAACCTATTTACGTTATAACGTCATACCATATAACGTATTACGTTATAACGTTATTCCATATAACGTAATACGTTATAACGTCATCCCATATAACGTAATGCGTTATAACGTCTACCCATATTACGTAATACGATATAACGTCACACCATATGACGTATTACGTTATAACGTCATCCCACATAACGTAATACGTTATAACGTCATCCCATATAACGTAATACGTTATAACGTCATCCCATATAACGCAATACGTTATAACGTCGTTCCACATAACCTAATGCGTTATAACGCCATCCCATATTACGTAATGCGTTATAACGTCATCCCATATAACGTAATACTGTATAACGTCACACCATATAACGTAATTAGTTATAACGTCGACCCATATTACGTAATACGATATAACGTCACACCATATGACGTATTACGTTATAACGTCATACCGTATAACCTATTACGTTATAACGTCACACCATATGACGTATTACGTTATTACGTCATATCGTATAACCTATTACGTTATAACGTCATACCATATAACGTAATACGTTATAACGTCATACCATATAACACAATACGTTATAACGTCGTCCCATATAACCTATTTACGTTATAACGTCATACCATATAACGTATTACGTTATAACGTCATGCCATATAACGTAATACGTTATAGCGTCATACCATATAACGCAATACGTTATAACGTCGTCCCACATAACGTAATACGTTATAACGTCATCCCATATTACGTAATGCGTTATAACGTCATCCCATATAACGTAATACTGTATAACGTCATACCATATAACCTATTTACGTTATAACGTCACACCATATAACGTAATTCGGTATAACGTCATACCATATAACCTATTTACGTTATAACGTCATACCATATAACGTATTACGTTATAACGTCACGCCATATAACGTAATGCGTTATAACGTCGACCCATATTACGTAATACGATATAACGTCACACCATATGACGTATTACGTTATAACGTCATACCGTACAACCTATTACGTTATAACGTCATACCATATAACGTAATACGTTATAACGTTATACCATATAACCTATTACGTTATAACGTCATCCCATATAACGTAATACGTTATAACGTCATCGCATATAACGTAATACGTTATAACGTCATCCCATATAACGCAATACGTTATAACGTCGTCCCACATAACCTAATGCGTTATAACGCCATCCCATATTACGCAATGCGTTATAACGTCATCCCATATAACGTAATACGGTATAACGTCATACCATATAACCTATTTACGTTATGACGTCATACCATATAACCCCATTACGTTATAACGTCATACCATATAACCTATTACGTTATAACGTCATCCCATATAACGTAATACGTTATAACGTCATACCATATAACGCAATACGTTATAACGTCGTCCGACATAACGTAATACGTTATAGCGTCATCCCATATTACGTAATGCGTTATAACGTCATCCCATATAACGTAATACGCTATAACGTCACACCATATAACGTAATTCGGTATAACGTCATACCATATAACCTAATACGTTATAACGTCATACCATATAACGTAATACGGTATAACGTCACACCATATAACGTAATTCGGTATAACGTCATCCCATATAACGTAATACGTTATAACGTCATCCCATATAACGCAATACGTTATAACGTCGTCCGACATAACGTAATACGTTATAGCGTCATCCCATATTACGTAATACGTTATAACGTCATCCCATATAATGCAATACGTTATAACGTCGTCCGACATAACGTAATACGTTATAGCGTCATCCCATATTACGTAATGCGTTATAACGTCATCCCATATAACGTAATACGGTATAACGTCACACCATATAACGTAATTCGGTATAACGTCATACCATATAATCTAATACGTTATAACGTCATATCATATAACGTATTACGTTATAACGCCATGCCATATAACGTAATACGTTATAGCGTCATACCATATAACCTAATACGTTATAACGGTATTCCATATTACGAAATGCGTTATAACGTCATCCCATATAACGAAATACGTTATAACGTCATCCCATATAACGTAATACGTTACAACGTCATCCCATATAACGTAATTCGGTATAACGTCATAAAATATAACCCATTAAGTTATAACGTCATACCATATAACCTATTACGTTATAACGCCATCCCATATAACGTAATACGTTATAACGTCATCCCATATAACGTAATACGTTATAACGTCATCCCATATAACGCAATACGTTATAACGTCGTCCCACATAACCTAATACGTTATAACGTCATCCCATACTACGTAATGCGTTATAACGTCATCCCATAAAACGTAATACGGTATAACGTCATACCATATAACCTATTTACGTTATAACGTCATACCATATAACGTATTACGTTATAACGTCATACCATATAACCTATTACGTTCTAACGTCATACCATATAACGTAATACGTTATAACGTTATACCATATAACCTATTACGTTATAACGTCATACCATATGACGTATTCCGTTATAACGTCATGCCATATAACGTAATACGTTATAGCGTCATACCATATAACGTAATGCGTTATAACGTCATCCCATATAACGTAATGCGTTATAACGCCATCCCATATAACGCAATACGTTATAACCTCGTCCCACATAACCTAATGCGTTATAACGTCATCCCATACTACGTATTGCGTTATAACGTCATCCCATATAACGTAATACGGTACAACGTCATCCCATATAACGTAATGCGTTATAACGTCTACCCATATTACGTAATACGATACAACGTCACACCATATGACGTATTACGTTATAACGTCATACCGTATAACCTATTACGTTATAACGACATACCATATAACGTAATTCGGTACAACGTCATACCACATAACCTATTTACGTTATAACGTCATACCATATAACGTATTACGTTATAACGGCATTCCATATAACGTAATACGTTATAACGTCATCCCATATAACGTAATGCGTTATAACGTCTACCCATATTACGTAATACGATATAACGTCACACCATATGACGTATTACGTTATAACATCATCCCACATATCGTAATACGTTATAACGTCATCCCATATAACGTAATACGTTATAACGTCATCCCATATAACGCAATACGTTATAACGTCGTTCCACATAACCTAATGCGTTATAACGCCATCCCATATTACGTAATGCGTTATAACGTCATCCCATATAACGTAATACGGTATAACGTCACACCATATAACGTAATTAGTTATAACGTCGACCCATATTACGTAATACGATATAACGTCACACCATATGACGTATTACGTTATAACGTCAAACCGTATAACCTATTACGTTATAACGTCACACCATATGACGTATTACGTTATTACGTCATATCGTATAACCTATTACGTTATAACGTCATACCATATAACGTAATACGTTATAACGTCATACCATATAACACAATACGTTATAACGTCGTCCCATATAACCTATTTACGTTATAACGTCATACCATATAACGTATTACGTTATAACGTCATGCCATATAACGTAATACGTTATAGCGTCATACCATATAACGCAATACGTTATAACGTCGTCCCACATAACGTAATACGTTATAACGTCATCCCATATTACGTAATGCGTTATAACGTCATCCCATATAACGTAATACTGTATAACGTCATACCATATAACCTATTTACGTTATAACGTCACACCATATAACGTAATTCGGTATAACGTCATACCATATAACCTATTTACGTTATAACGTCATACCATATAACGTATTACGTTATAACGTCACGCCATATAACGTAATGCGTTATAACGTCGACCCATATTACGTAATACGATATAACGTCACACCATATGACGTATTACGTTATAACGTCATACCGTACAACCTATTACGTTATAAAGTCATACCATATAACGTAATACGTTATAACGTTATACCATATAACCTATTACGTTATAACGTCATCCCATATAACGTAATACGTTATAACGTCATCGCATATAACGTAATACGTTATAACGTCATCCCATATAACGCAATACGTTATAACGTCGTCCCACATAACCTAATGCGTTATAACGCCATCCCATATTACGCAATGCGTTATAACGTCATCCCATATAACGTAATACGGTATAACGTCATACCATATAAGCTATTTACGTTATGACGTCATACCATATAACCCCATTACGTTATAACGTCATACCATATGACGTATTCCGTTATAACGTCATGCCATATAACGTAATACGTTATAGCGTCATACCATATAACGTAATGCGTTATAACGTCATCCCATATAACGTAATGCGTTATAACGCCATCCCATATAACGCAATACGTTATAACCTCGTCCCACATAACCTAATGCGTTATAACGTCATCCCATACTACGTATTGCGTTATAACGTCATCCCATATAACGCAATACGGTATAACGTCATCCCATATAACGTAATGCGTTATAACGTCTACCCATATTACGTAATACGATATAACGTCACACCATATGACGTATTACGTTATAACGTCATACCGTATAACCTATTACGTTATAACGACATACCATATAACGTAATTCGGTACAACGTCATACCACATAACCTATTTACGTTATAACGTCATACCATATAACGTATTACGTTATAACGGCATTCCATATAACGTAATACGTTATAACGTCATCCCATATAACGTAATGCGTTATAACGTCTACCCATATTACGTAATACGATATAACGTCACACCATATGACGTATTACGTTATAACGTCATACCGTATAACGTAATGCGTTATAACGTCGACCCATATAACGTAATACGTTATAACGTCATCCCATATAACGTAATACGTTATAACGTCATCCCATATAACGCAATACGTTATAACGTCGTCCCACATAACGTAATACGTTATAACGTCATCCCATACTACGTAATGCGTTATAACGTCATCCCATATAACGTAATACGGTATAACGTCATACCATATAACCTATTTACGTTATAACGTCATACCATATAACCTATTTACGTTATAACGTCACGCCATATAACGTAATGCGTTATAACGTCGACCCATATTACGTAATACGATATAACGTCACACCATATGACGTATTACGTTATAACGTCATACCGTATAACCTACTACGTTATAACGTCATACCATATAACGTAATACGTTATAACGTTATACCATATAACCTATTACGTTATAACGTCATCCCATATAACGTAATACGTTATAACGTCATCCCATATAACGTAATACGTTATAAAGTCATCCCATATAACGCAATACGTTATAACGTCGTCCCACATAACCTAATGCGTTATAACGCCATCCCATATTACGCAATGCGTTATAACGTCATCCCATATAACGTAATACGGTATAACGTCATACCATATAACCTATTTACGTTATGACGTCATACCATATAACGTATTACGTTATAACGTCATACCACATAACCTATTACGTTATAACGTCATCCCATATAACGTAATACGTTATAACGTCATACCATATAACGCAATACGTTATAACGTCGTCCGACATAACGTAATACGTTATAGCGTCATCCCATATTACGTAATGCGTTATAACGTCATCCCATATAACGTAATACGCTATAACGTCACACCATATAACGTAATTCGGTATAACGTCATACCATATAACCTAATACGTTATAACGTCATACCATATAACGTAATACGGTATAACGTCACACCATATAACGTAATTCGGTATAACGTCATCCCATATAACGTAATACGTTATAACGTCATCCCATATAACGCAATACGTTATAACGTCGTCCGACATAACGTAATACGTTATAGCGTCATCCCATATTACGTAATACGTTATAACGTCATCCCATATAATGCAATACGTTATCACGTCGTCCGACATAACGTAATACGTTATAGCGTCATCCCATATTACGTAATGCGTTATAACGTCATCCCATATAACGTAATACGGTATAACGTCATACCATATAACCTATTTACGTTATGACGTCATACCATATAACGTAATACGTTATAACGTTATACCATATAACCTATTACGTTATAACGTCATACCATATAACGTATTCCGTTATAACGTCATGCCATATAACGTAATACGTTATAGCGTCATACCATATAACGTAATGCGTTATAACGTCATCCCATATAACGTAATGCGTTATAACGCCATCCCATATAACGCAATACGTTATAACCTCGTCCCACATAACCTAATGCGTTATAACGTCATCCCATACTACGTATTGCGTTATAACGTCATCCCATATAACGTAATACGGTATAACGTCATCCCATATAACGTAATGCGTTATAACGTCTACCCATATTACGTAATACGATATAACGTCACACCATATGACGTATTACGTTATAACGTCATACCGTATAACCTATTACGTTATAACGTCATACCATATAACGTAATTCGGTACAACGTCATACCACATAACCTATTTACGTTATAACGTCATACCATATAACGTATTACGTTATAACGGCATTCCATATAACGTAATACGTTATAACGTCATCCCATATAACGTAATGCGTTATAACGTCTACCCATATTACGTAATACGATATAACGTCACACCATATGACGTATTACGTTATAACGTCATATCGTATAACGTAATGCGTTATAACGTCGACCCATATAACGTAATACGTTATAACGTCATCCCATATAACGTAATACGTTATAACGTCATCCCATATAACGCAATACGTTATAACGTCGTCCCACATAACGTAATACGTTATAACGTCATCCCATACTACGTAATGCGTTATAACGTCATCCCATATAACGTAATACGGTATAACGTCATACCATATAACCTATTTACGTTATAGCGTCATACCATATAACGTATTACGTTATAACGCCATACCATATAACCTATTACGTTATAACGTCATACCATATAACGTGATACGTTATAACGTTATACCACATGACCTATTACGTTATAACGTCATAACATTTAACGTATTACGTTATAACGTCATGCCATATAACGTAATGAGTTATAGCGTCATACCATATAACGTAATGCGTTATAACGTCGACCCATATTACGTAATACGATATAACGTCACACCATATAACCTATTACGTTATAACGTCATACCATATAACGTGATACGTTATAACGTTATACCACATAACCTATTACGTTATAACGTCATAACATTTAACGTATTACGTTATAACGTCATACCGTATAACCTATTACGTTATAACGTCATACCATATAACGTAATTCGGTACAACGTCATACCACATAACCTATTTACGTTATAGCGTCATACCATATAACGTATTACGTTATAACGTCATCCCATATAACGTAATACGTTATAGCGTCATACCATATAACGTAATGCGTTATAACGTCGACCCATATTACGTAATACGATATAACGTCACACCATATGACGTATTACGTTATAACGTCATACCGTATAACCTATTACGTTATAACGTCATACCATATAACGTAATTCGGTACAACGTCATACCACATAACCTATTTACGTTATAACGTCATACCATATAACGTATTACGTTATAACGTTATTCCATATAACGTAATACGTTATAACGTCATCCCATATAACGTAATGCGTTATAACGTCTACCCATATTACGTAATACGATATAACGTCACACCATATGACGTATTACGTTATAACGTCATCCCACATAACGTAATACGTTATAACGTCATCCCATATAACGTAATACGTTATAACGTCATCCCATATAACGCAATACGTTATAACGTCGTTCCACATAACCTAATGCGTTATAACGCCATCCCATATTACGTAATGCGTTATAACGTCATCCCATATAACGTAATACGGTATAACGTCACACCATATAACGTAATTAGTTATAACGTCGACCCATATTACGTAATACGATATAACGTCACACCATATGACGTATTACGTTATAACGTCATACCGTATAACCTATTACGTTATAACGTCACACCATATGACGTATTACGTTATTACGTCATATCGTATAACCTATTACGTTATAACGTCATACCATATAACGTAATACGTTATAACGTCATACCATATAACACAATACGTTATAACGTCGTCCCATATAACCTATTTACGTTATAACGTCATACCATATAACGTATTACGTTATAACGTCATGCCATATAACGTAATACGTTATAGCGTCATACCATATAACGCAATACGTTATAACGTCGTCCCACATAACGTAATACGTTATAACGTCATCCCATATTACGTAATGCGTTATAACGTCATCCCATATAACGTAATACTGTATAACGTCATACCATATAACCTATTTACGTTATAACGTCACACCATATAACGTAATTCGGTATAACGTCATACCATATAACCTATTTACGTTATAACGTCATACCATATAACGTATTACGTTATAACGTCACGCCATATAACGTAATGCGTTATAACGTCGACCCATATTACGTAATACGATATAACGTCACACCATATGACGTATTACGTTATAACGTCATACCGTACAACCTATTACGTTATAACGTCATACCATATAACGTAATACGTTATAACGTTATACCATATAACCTATTACGTTATAACGTCATCCCATATAACGTAATACGTTATAACGTCATCGCATATAACGTAATACGTTATAACGTCATCCCATATAACGCAATACGTTATAACGTCGTCCCACATAACCTAATGCGTTATAACGCCATCCCATATTACGCAATGCGTTATAACGTCATCCCATATAACGTAATACGGTATAACGTCATACCATATAACCTATTTACGTTATGACGTCATACCATATAACCCCATTACGTTATAACGTCATACCATATAACCTATTACGTTATAACGTCATCCCATATAACGTAATACGTTATAACGTCATACCATATAACGCAATACGTTATAACGTCGTCCGACATAACGTAATACGTTATAGCGTCATCCCATATTACGTAATGCGTTATAACGTCATCCCATATAACGTAATACGCTATAACGTCACACCATATAACGTAATTCGGTATAACGTCATACCATATAACCTAATACGTTATAACGTCATACCATATAACGTAATACGGTATAACGTCACACCATATAACGTAATTCGGTATAACGTCATCCCATATAACGTAATACGTTATAACGTCATCCCATATAACGCAATACGTTATAACGTCGTCCGACATAACGTAATACGTTATAGCGTCATCCCATATTACGTAATACGTTATAACGTCATCCCATATAATGCAATACGTTATAACGTCGTCCGACATAACGTAATACGTTATAGCGTCATCCCATATTACGTAATGCGTTATAACGTCATCCCATATAACGTAATACGGTATAACGTCACACCATATAACGTAATTCGGTATAACGTCATACCATATAATCTAATACGTTATAACGTCATATCATATAACGTATTACGTTATAACGCCATGCCATATAACGTAATACGTTATAGCGTCATACCATATAACCTAATACGTTATAACGGTATTCCATATTACGAAATGCGTTATAACGTCATCCCATATAACGAAATACGTTATAACGTCATCCCATATAACGTAATACGTTACAACGTCATCCCATATAACGTAATTCGGTATAACGTCATAAAATATAACCCATTAAGTTATAACGTCATACCATATAACCTATTACGTTATAACGCCATCCCATATAACGTAATACGTTATAACGTCATCCCATATAACGTAATACGTTATAACGTCATCCCATATAACGCAATACGTTATAACGTCGTCCCACATAACCTAATACGTTATAACGTCATCCCATACTACGTAATGCGTTATAACGTCATCCCATAAAACGTAATACGGTATAACGTCATACCATATAACCTATTTACGTTATAACGTCATACCATATAACGTATTACGTTATAACGTCATACCATATAACCTATTACGTTCTAACGTCATACCATATAACGTAATACGTTATAACGTTATACCATATAACCTATTACGTTATAACGTCATACCATATGACGTATTCCGTTATAACGTCATGCCATATAACGTAATACGTTATAGCGTCATACCATATAACGTAATGCGTTATAACGTCATCCCATATAACGTAATGCGTTATAACGCCATCCCATATAACGCAATACGTTATAACCTCGTCCCACATAACCTAATGCGTTATAACGTCATCCCATACTACGTATTGCGTTATAACGTCATCCCATATAACGTAATACGGTACAACGTCATCCCATATAACGTAATGCGTTATAACGTCTACCCATATTACGTAATACGATACAACGTCACACCATATGACGTATTACGTTATAACGTCATACCGTATAACCTATTACGTTATAACGACATACCATATAACGTAATTCGGTACAACGTCATACCACATAACCTATTTACGTTATAACGTCATACCATATAACGTATTACGTTATAACGGCATTCCATATAACGTAATACGTTATAACGTCATCCCATATAACGTAATGCGTTATAACGTCTACCCATATTACGTAATACGATATAACGTCACACCATATGACGTATTACGTTATAACATCATCCCACATATCGTAATACGTTATAACGTCATCCCATATAACGTAATACGTTATAACGTCATCCCATATAACGCAATACGTTATAACGTCGTTCCACATAACCTAATGCGTTATAACGCCATCCCATATTACGTAATGCGTTATAACGTCATCCCATATAACGTAATACGGTATAACGTCACACCATATAACGTAATTAGTTATAACGTCGACCCATATTACGTAATACGATATAACGTCACACCATATGACGTATTACGTTATAACGTCAAACCGTATAACCTATTACGTTATAACGTCACACCATATGACGTATTACGTTATTACGTCATATCGTATAACCTATTACGTTATAACGTCATACCATATAACGTAATACGTTATAACGTCATACCATATAACACAATACGTTATAACGTCGTCCCATATAACCTATTTACGTTATAACGTCATACCATATAACGTATTACGTTATAACGTCATGCCATATAACGTAATACGTTATAGCGTCATACCATATAACGCAATACGTTATAACGTCGTCCCACATAACGTAATACGTTATAACGTCATCCCATATTACGTAATGCGTTATAACGTCATCCCATATAACGTAATACTGTATAACGTCATACCATATAACCTATTTACGTTATAACGTCACACCATATAACGTAATTCGGTATAACGTCATACCATATAACCTATTTACGTTATAACGTCATACCATATAACGTATTACGTTATAACGTCACGCCATATAACGTAATGCGTTATAACGTCGACCCATATTACGTAATACGATATAACGTCACACCATATGACGTATTACGTTATAACGTCATACCGTACAACCTATTACGTTATAAAGTCATACCATATAACGTAATACGTTATAACGTTATACCATATAACCTATTACGTTATAACGTCATCCCATATAACGTAATACGTTATAACGTCATCGCATATAACGTAATACGTTATAACGTCATCCCATATAACGCAATACGTTATAACGTCGTCCCACATAACCTAATGCGTTATAACGCCATCCCATATTACGCAATGCGTTATAACGTCATCCCATATAACGTAATACGGTATAACGTCATACCATATAAGCTATTTACGTTATGACGTCATACCATATAACCCCATTACGTTATAACGTCATACCATATGACGTATTCCGTTATAACGTCATGCCATATAACGTAATACGTTATAGCGTCATACCATATAACGTAATGCGTTATAACGTCATCCCATATAACGTAATGCGTTATAACGCCATCCCATATAACGCAATACGTTATAACCTCGTCCCACATAACCTAATGCGTTATAACGTCATCCCATACTACGTATTGCGTTATAACGTCATCCCATATAACGCAATACGGTATAACGTCATCCCATATAACGTAATGCGTTATAACGTCTACCCATATTACGTAATACGATATAACGTCACACCATATGACGTATTACGTTATAACGTCATACCGTATAACCTATTACGTTATAACGACATACCATATAACGTAATTCGGTACAACGTCATACCACATAACCTATTTACGTTATAACGTCATACCATATAACGTATTACGTTATAACGGCATTCCATATAACGTAATACGTTATAACGTCATCCCATATAACGTAATGCGTTATAACGTCTACCCATATTACGTAATACGATATAACGTCACACCATATGACGTATTACGTTATAACGTCATACCGTATAACGTAATGCGTTATAACGTCGACCCATATAACGTAATACGTTATAACGTCATCCCATATAACGTAATACGTTATAACGTCATCCCATATAACGCAATACGTTATAACGTCGTCCCACATAACGTAATACGTTATAACGTCATCCCATACTACGTAATGCGTTATAACGTCATCCCATATAACGTAATACGGTATAACGTCATACCATATAACCTATTTACGTTATAACGTCATACCATATAACCTATTTACGTTATAACGTCACGCCATATAACGTAATGCGTTATAACGTCGACCCATATTACGTAATACGATATAACGTCACACCATATGACGTATTACGTTATAACGTCATACCGTATAACCTACTACGTTATAACGTCATACCATATAACGTAATACGTTATAACGTTATACCATATAACCTATTACGTTATAACGTCATCCCATATAACGTAATACGTTATAACGTCATCCCATATAACGTAATACGTTATAAAGTCATCCCATATAACGCAATACGTTATAACGTCGTCCCACATAACCTAATGCGTTATAACGCCATCCCATATTACGCAATGCGTTATAACGTCATCCCATATAACGTAATACGGTATAACGTCATACCATATAACCTATTTACGTTATGACGTCATACCATATAACGTATTACGTTATAACGTCATACCACATAACCTATTACGTTATAACGTCATCCCATATAACGTAATACGTTATAACGTCATACCATATAACGCAATACGTTATAACGTCGTCCGACATAACGTAATACGTTATAGCGTCATCCCATATTACGTAATGCGTTATAACGTCATCCCATATAACGTAATACGCTATAACGTCACACCATATAACGTAATTCGGTATAACGTCATACCATATAACCTAATACGTTATAACGTCATACCATATAACGTAATACGGTATAACGTCACACCATATAACGTAATTCGGTATAACGTCATCCCATATAACGTAATACGTTATAACGTCATCCCATATAACGCAATACGTTATAACGTCGTCCGACATAACGTAATACGTTATAGCGTCATCCCATATTACGTAATACGTTATAACGTCATCCCATATAATGCAATACGTTATCACGTCGTCCGACATAACGTAATACGTTATAGCGTCATCCCATATTACGTAATGCGTTATAACGTCATCCCATATAACGTAATACGGTATAACGTCATACCATATAACCTATTTACGTTATGACGTCATACCATATAACGTAATACGTTATAACGTTATACCATATAACCTATTACGTTATAACGTCATACCATATAACGTATTCCGTTATAACGTCATGCCATATAACGTAATACGTTATAGCGTCATACCATATAACGTAATGCGTTATAACGTCATCCCATATAACGTAATGCGTTATAACGCCATCCCATATAACGCAATACGTTATAACCTCGTCCCACATAACCTAATGCGTTATAACGTCATCCCATACTACGTATTGCGTTATAACGTCATCCCATATAACGTAATACGGTATAACGTCACGCCATATAACGTAATGCGTTATAACGTCGACCCATATTACGTAATACGATATAACGTCACACCATATGACGTATTACGTTATAACGTCATACCGTACAACCTATTACGTTATAAAGTCATACCATATAACGTAATACGTTATAACGTTATACCATATAACCTATTACGTTATAACGTCATCCCATATAACGTAATACGTTATAACGTCATCGCATATAACGTAATACGTTATAACGTCATCCCATATAACGCAATACGTTATAACGTCGTCCCACATAACCTAATGCGTTATAACGCCATCCCATATTACGCAATGCGTTATAACGTCATCCCATATAACGTAATACGGTATAACGTCATACCATATAAGCTATTTACGTTATGACGTCATACCATATAACCCCATTACGTTATAACGTCATACCATATGACGTATTCCGTTATAACGTCATGCCATATAACGTAATACGTTATAGCGTCATACCATATAACGTAATGCGTTATAACGTCATCCCATATAACGTAATGCGTTATAACGCCATCCCATATAACGCAATACGTTATAACCTCGTCCCACATAACCTAATGCGTTATAACGTCATCCCATACTACGTATTGCGTTATAACGTCATCCCATATAACGCAATACGGTATAACGTCATCCCATATAACGTAATGCGTTATAACGTCTACCCATATTACGTAATACGATATAACGTCACACCATATGACGTATTACGTTATAACGTCATACCGTATAACCTATTACGTTATAACGACATACCATATAACGTAATTCGGTACAACGTCATACCACATAACCTATTTACGTTATAACGTCATACCATATAACGTATTACGTTATAACGGCATTCCATATAACGTAATACGTTATAACGTCATCCCATATAACGTAATGCGTTATAACGTCTACCCATATTACGTAATACGATATAACGTCACACCATATGACGTATTACGTTATAACGTCATACCGTATAACGTAATGCGTTATAACGTCGACCCATATAACGTAATACGTTATAACGTCATCCCATATAACGTAATACGTTATAACGTCATCCCATATAACGCAATACGTTATAACGTCGTCCCACATAACGTAATACGTTATAACGTCATCCCATACTACGTAATGCGTTATAACGTCATCCCATATAACGTAATACGGTATAACGTCATACCATATAACCTATTTACGTTATAACGTCATACCATATAACCTATTTACGTTATAACGTCACGCCATATAACGTAATGCGTTATAACGTCGACCCATATTACGTAATACGATATAACGTCACACCATATGACGTATTACGTTATAACGTCATACCGTATAACCTACTACGTTATAACGTCATACCATATAACGTAATACGTTATAACGTTATACCATATAACCTATTACGTTATAACGTCATCCCATATAACGTAATACGTTATAACGTCATCCCATATAACGTAATACGTTATAAAGTCATCCCATATAACGCAATACGTTATAACGTCGTCCCACATAACCTAATGCGTTATAACGCCATCCCATATTACGCAATGCGTTATAACGTCATCCCATATAACGTAATACGGTATAACGTCATACCATATAACCTATTTACGTTATGACGTCATACCATATAACGTATTACGTTATAACGTCATACCACATAACCTATTACGTTATAACGTCATCCCATATAACGTAATACGTTATAACGTCATACCATATAACGCAATACGTTATAACGTCGTCCGACATAACGTAATACGTTATAGCGTCATCCCATATTACGTAATGCGTTATAACGTCATCCCATATAACGTAATACGCTATAACGTCACACCATATAACGTAATTCGGTATAACGTCATACCATATAACCTAATACGTTATAACGTCATACCATATAACGTAATACGGTATAACGTCACACCATATAACGTAATTCGGTATAACGTCATCCCATATAACGTAATACGTTATAACGTCATCCCATATAACGCAATACGTTATAACGTCGTCCGACATAACGTAATACGTTATAGCGTCATCCCATATTACGTAATACGTTATAACGTCATCCCATATAATGCAATACGTTATCACGTCGTCCGACATAACGTAATACGTTATAGCGTCATCCCATATTACGTAATGCGTTATAACGTCATCCCATATAACGTAATACGGTATAACGTCATACCATATAACCTATTTACGTTATGACGTCATACCATATAACGTAATACGTTATAACGTTATACCATATAACCTATTACGTTATAACGTCATACCATATAACGTATTCCGTTATAACGTCATGCCATATAACGTAATACGTTATAGCGTCATACCATATAACGTAATGCGTTATAACGTCATCCCATATAACGTAATGCGTTATAACGCCATCCCATATAACGCAATACGTTATAACCTCGTCCCACATAACCTAATGCGTTATAACGTCATCCCATACTACGTATTGCGTTATAACGTCATCCCATATAACGTAATACGGTATAACGTCATCCCATATAACGTAATGCGTTATAACGTCTACCCATATTACGTAATACGATATAACGTCACACCATATGACGTATTACGTTATAACGTCATACCGTATAACCTATTACGTTATAACGTCATACCATATAACGTAATTCGGTACAACGTCATACCACATAACCTATTTACGTTATAACGTCATACCATATAACGTATTACGTTATAACGGCATTCCATATAACGTAATACGTTATAACGTCATCCCATATAACGTAATGCGTTATAACGTCTACCCATATTACGTAATACGATATAACGTCACACCATATGACGTATTACGTTATAACGTCATATCGTATAACGTAATGCGTTATAACGTCGACCCATATAACGTAATACGTTATAACGTCATCCCATATAACGTAATACGTTATAACGTCATCCCATATAACGCAATACGTTATAACGTCGTCCCACATAACGTAATACGTTATAACGTCATCCCATACTACGTAATGCGTTATAACGTCATCCCATATAACGTAATACGGTATAACGTCATACCATATAACCTATTTACGTTATAACGTCATACCACATAACCTATTACGTTATAACGTCATCCCATATAACGTAATACGTTATAACGTCATACCATATAACGTAATACGTTATAACGTCATATCGTATAACGTAATGCGTTATAACGTCGACCCATATAACGTAATACGTTATAACGTCATCCCATATAACGTAATACGTTATAACGTCATCCCATATAACGCAATACGTTATAACGTCGTCCCACATAACGTAATACGTTATAACGTCATCCCATACTACGTAATGCGTTATAACGTCATCCCATATAACGTAATACGGTATAACGTCATACCATATAACCTATTTACGTTATAACGTCGTCCCACATAACGTAATACGTTATAACGTCATCCCATACTACGTAATGCGTTATAACGTCATCCCATATAACGTAATACGGTATAACGTCATACCATATAACCTATTTACGTTATAACGTCATACCACATAACCTATTACGTTATAACGTCATCCCATATAACGTAATACGTTATAACGTCATCCCATATAACGTAATACGGTATAACGTCATACCATATAACCTATTTACGTTATGACGTCATACCATATAACGTATTACGTTATAACGTCATACCA
The DNA here is from genome assembly GCF_051014615.1 of Bombus vancouverensis nearcticus. NCBI lineage: Eukaryota > Metazoa > Arthropoda > Insecta > Hymenoptera > Apidae > Bombus > Bombus vancouverensis. The sequence goes on from NC_134911.1 coordinate 4,251,401, forward strand.
CATAACCTATTACGTTATAACGTCATCCCATATAACGTAATACGTTATAACGTCATACCATATAACGTAATACGTTATAACGTCATCCCATATAACGCAATACGTTATAACGTCGTCCCACATAACCTAATGCCTTATAACGCCATCCCATATTACGCAATGCGTTATAACGTCATCCCATATAACGTAATACGGTATAACGTCATACCATATAACCTATTTACGTTATGACGTCATACCATATAACGTATTACGTTATAACGTCATACCACATAACCTATTACGTTATAACGTCATCCCATATAACGTAATACGTTATAACGTCATACCATATAACGCAATACGTTATAACGTCGTCCGACATAACGTAATACGTTATAGCGTCATCCCATATTACGTAATGCGTTATAACGTCATCCCATATAACGTAATACGCTATAACGTCACACCATATAACGTAATTCGGTATAACGTCATACCATATAACCTAATACGTTATAACGTCATACCATATAACGTAATACGGTATAACGTCACACCATATAGCGTAATTCGGTATAACGTCATCCCATATAACGTAATACGTTATAACGTCATCCCATATAACGCAATACGTTATAACGTCGTCCGACATAACGTAATACGTTATAGCGTCATCCCATATTACGTAATACGTTATAACGTCATCCCATATAATGCAATACGTTATAACGTCGTCCGACATAACGTAATACGTTATAGCGTCATCCCATATTACGTAATGCGTTATAACGTCATCCCATATAACGTAATACGCTATAACGTCACACCATATAACGTAATTCGGTATAACGTCATACCATATAACCTAATACGTTATAACGTCATACCATATAACGTAATACGGTATAACGTCACACCATATAGCGTAATTCGGTATAACGTCATCCCATATAACGTAATGCGTTATAACGTCATCCCATATAACGTAATACGGTATAACGTCACACCATATAACGTAATTCGGTATAACGTCATACCATATAATCTAATACGTTATAACGTCATATCATATAACGTATTACGTTATAACGCCATGCCATATAACGTAATACGTTATAGCGTCATACCATATAACCTAATACGTTATAACGGTATTCCATATTACGAAATGCGTTATAACGTCATCCCATATAACGAAATACGTTATAACGTCATCCCATATAACGTAATACGTTACAACGTCATCCCATATAACGTAATTCGGTATAACGTCATACCATATAACCCATTAAGTTATAACGTCATACCATATAACCTATTACGTTATAACGCCATCCCATATAACGTAATACGTTATAACGTCATCCCATATAACGTAATACGTTATAACGTCATCCCATATAACGCAATACGTTATAACGTCGTCCCACATAACGTAATACGTTATAACGTCATCCCATACTACGTAATGCGTTATAACGTCATCCCATATAACGTAATACGGTATAACGTCATACCATATAACCTATTTACGTTATAACGTCATACCATATAACGTATTACGTTATAACGTCATACCATATAACCTATTACGTTCTAACGTCATACCATATAACGTAATACGTTATAACGTCATCCCATATAACGTAATACGTTATAACGTCATCCCATATAACGCAATACGTTATAACGTCGTCCCACATAACGTAATACGTTATAACGTCATCCCATACTACGTAATGCGTTATAACGTCATCCCATATAACGTAATACGGTATAACGTCATACCATATAACCTATTTACGTTATAACGTCATACCATATAACGTATTCCGTTATAACGTCATGCCATATAACGTAATACGTTATAGCGTCATACCATATAACGTAATGCGTTATAACGTCATCCCATATAACGTAATGCGTTATAACGCCATCCCATATAACGCAATACGTTATAACCTCGTCCCACATAACCTAATGCGTTATAACGTCATCCCATACTACGTATTGCGTTATAACGTCATCCCATATAACGTAATACGGTATAACGTCATCCCATATAACGTAATGCGTTATAACGTCTACCCATATTACGTAATACGATATAACGTCACACCATATGACGTATTACGTTATAACGTCATACCGTATAACCTATTACGTTATAACGTCATACCATATAACGTAATTCGGTACAACGTCATACCACATAACCTATTTACGTTATAACGTCATACCATATAACGTATTACGTTATAACGGCATTCCATATAACGTAATACGTTATAACGTCATTTTATATAACGTAATGCGTTATAACGTCTACCCATATTACGTAATACGATATAACGTCACACCATATGACGTATTACGTTATAACGTCATACCGTATAACGTAATGCGTTATAACGTCGACGCATATAACGTAATACGTTATAACGTCATCCCATATAACGTAATACGTTATAACGTCATCCCATATAACGCAATACGTTATAACGTCGTCCCACATAACGTAATACGTAATAACGTCATCCCATACTACGTAATGCGTTATAACGTCATCCCATATTACGTAATACGATATAACGTCACACCATATGACGTATTACGTTATAACGTCATACCGTATAACCTATTACGTTATAACGTCATACCATATAACGTAATTCGGTACAACGTCATACCACATAACCTATTTACGTTATAACGTCATACCATATAACGTATTACGTTATAACGTCATACCATATAACGTATTACGTTATAACGTCATACCATATAACCTATTACGTTATAACGTCATACCATATAACGTGATACGTTATAACGTTATACCACATGACCTATTACGTTATAACGTCATAACATTTAACGTATTACGTTATAACGTCATGCCATATAACGTAATGCGTTATAGCGTCATACCATATAACGTAATGCGTTATAACGTCGACCCATATTACGTAATACGATATAACGTCACACCATATAACCTATTACGTTATAACGTCATACCATATAACATGATACGTTATAACGTTATACCACATAACCTATTACGTTATAACGTCATAACATTTAACGTATTACGTTATAACGTCATACCGTATAACCTATTACGTTATAACGTCATACCATATAACGTAATTCGGTACAACGTCATACCACATAACCTATTTACGTTATAACGTCATACCATATAACGTATTACGTTATAACGTCATCCCATATAACGTAATGCGTTATAACGTCTACCCATATTACGTAATACGATATAACGTCACACCATGTGACGTATTACGTTATAACGTCATACCGTATAACCTATGACGTTATAACGTCATACGATATAACGTAATACGTTATAACGTCATACCATTAAACACAATACGTTATAACCTCGTCCCAAATAACCTATTTACGTTATAACGTCATACCATATAACGTATTACGTTATAACGTCATGCCATATAACGTAATACGTTATAGCGTCATACCATATAACGTAATGCGTTATAACGTCGACCCATATTACGTAATACGATATAACGTCACACCATATGACGTATTACGTTATGACGTCATACCGTATAACCTATTACGTTATAACGTCATACCATATAACGTAATTCGGTACAACGTCATACCACATAACCTATTTACGTTATAACGTCATACCATATAACGTATTACGTTATAACGGTATTCCATATAACGTAATACGTTATAACGTCATCCCATATAACGTAATGCGTTATAACGTCTACCCATATTACGTAATACGATATAACGTCACACAATATGACGTATTACGTTATAACGTCATATCGTATAACCTATTACGTTATAACGTCACACCATATGACGTATTACGTTATTACGTCATATCGTATAACCTATTACGTTATAACGTCATACCATATAACGTAATACGTTATAACGTCATACCATATAACACAATACGTTATAACGTCGTCCCATATAACCTATTTACGTTATAACGTCATACCATATAACGTATTACGTTATAACGTCATGCCATATAACGTAATACGTTATAGCGTCATACCATATAACGTAATACGTTATAACGTCATCCCATATAACGCAATACGTTATAACGTCGTCCCACATAACCTAATGCGTTATAACGCCATCCCATATTACGCAATGCGTTATAACGTCATCCCATATAACGTAATACGGTATAACGTCATACCATATAACCTATTTACGTTATGACGTCATACCATATAACGTATTACGTTATAACGTCATACCATATAACCTATTACGTTATAACGTCATCCCATATAACGTAATACGTTATAACGTCATACCATATAACGCAATACGTTATAACGTCGTCCGACATAATGTAATACGTTATAGCGTCATCCCATATTACGTAATACGTTATAACGTCATCCCATATAATGCAATACGTTATAACGTCGTCCGACATAACGTAATACGTTATAGCGTCATCCCATATTACGTAATGCGTTATAACGTCATCCCATATAACGTAATACGGTATAACGTCACACCATATAACGTAATTCGGTATAACGTCATACCATATAACCTAATACGTTATAACGTCATACCATATAACGTAATACGGTATAACGTCACACCATATAACGTAATTCGGTATAACGTCATCCCATATAACGTAATACGTTATAACGCCATCCCATATAACGCAATACGTTATAACGTCGTCCGACATAACGTAATACGTTATAGCGTCATCCCATATTACGTAATACGTTATAACGTCATCCCATATAATGCAATACGTTATAACGTCGTCCGACATAACGTAATACGTTATAGCGTCATCCCATATTACGTAATGCGTTATAACGTCATCCCATATAACGTAATACGGTATAACGTCACACCATATAACGTAATTCGGTATAACGTCATACCATATAATCTAATACGTTATAACGTCATATCATATAACGTATTACGTTATAACGCCATGCCATATAACGTTATACGTTATATTGTCATACCATATAACCTAATACGTTATAACGGTATTCCATATTACGAAATGCGTTATAACGTCATCCCATATAACGAAATACGTTATAACGTCATCCCATATAACGTAATACGTTACAACGTCATCCCATATAACGTAATTCGGTATAACGTCATACCATATAACCCATTAAGTTATAACGTCATACCATATAACCTATTACGTTATAACGCCATCCCATATAACGTAATACGTTATAACGTCATCCCATATAACGTAATACGTTATAACGTCATCCCATATAACGCAATACGTTATAACGTCGTCCCACATAACGTAATACGTTATAACGTCATCCCATACTACGTAATGAGTTATAACGTCATCCCATATAACGTAATACGGTATAACGTCATACCATATAACCTATTTACGTTATAACGTCATACCATATAACGTATTACGTTATAACGTCATACCATATAACCTATTACGTTCTAACGTCATACCATATAACGTAATACGTTATAACGTTATACCATATAACCTATTACGTTATAACGTCATGCCATATAACGTAATACGTTATAGCGTCATACCATATAACGTAATGCGTTATAACGTCATCCCACATAACCTAATGCGTTATAACGTCATCCCATACTACGTATTGCGTTATAACGTCATCCCATATAACGTAATACGGTATAACGTCATCCCATATAACGTAATGCGTTATAACGTCTACCCATATTACGTAATACGATATAACGTCACACCATATGACGTATTACGTTATAACGTCATACCGTATAACCTATTACGTTATACCGTCATACCATATAACGTAATTCGGTACAACGTCATACCACATAACCTATTTACGTTATAACGTCATACCATATAACGTATTACGTTATAACGGCATTCCATATAACGTAATACGTTATAACGTCATCCCATATAACGTAATGCGTTATAACGTCTACCCATATTACGTAATACGCTATAACGTCACACCATATAACCTATTACGTTATAACGTCATACCATATAACGTGATACGTTATAACGTTATACCACATAACCTATTACGTTATAACGTCATAACATTTAACGTATTACGTTATAACGTCATACCGTATAACCTATTACGTTATAACGTCATACCATATAACGTAATTCTATACAACGTCATACCACATAACCTATTTACGTTATAACGTCATACCATATAACGTATTACGTTATAACGTCAACCCATATAACGTAATGCGTTATAACGTCTACCCATATTACGTAATACGATATAACGTCACACCATATGACGTATTACGTTATAACGTCGTACCGTATAACCTATTACGTTATAACGTCACACCATATGACGTATTACGTTATAACGTCATATCGTATAACCTATTACGTTATAACGTCATACCATATAACGTAATACGTTATAGCGTCATACCATATAACGTAATGCGTTATAACGTCGACCCATATTACGTAATACGATATAACGTCACACCATATGACGTATTACGTTATAACGTCATACCGTATAACCTATTACGTTATAACGTCATACCATATAACGTAATTCGGTACAACGTCATACCACATAACCTATTTACGTTATAACGTCATACCATATAACGTAATGCGTTATAACGTCGACCCATATTACGTAATACGATATAACGTCACACCATATGACGTATTACGTTATAACGTCATACCGTATAACCTATTACGTTATAACGTCATACCATATAACGTAATTCGGTACAACGTCATACCACATAACCTATTTACGTTATAACGTCATACCATATAACGTATTACGTTATAACGGTATTCTATATAACGTAATACGTTATAACGTCATCCCATATAACGTAATGCGTTATAACGTCTACCCATATTACGTAATACGATATAACGTCACACCATATGACGTATTACGTTATAACGTCATATCGTATAACCTATTACGTTATAACGTCATACCATATAACGTAATACGTTATAACGTTATACCATATAACCTATTACGTTATAACGTCATCCCACATAACGTAATACGTTATAACGTCATCCCATATAACGTAATACGTTATAACGTCATCCCATATAACGCAATACGTTATAACGTCGTTCCACATAACCTAATGCGTTATAACGCCATCCCATATTACGTAATGCGTTATAACGTCATCCCATATAACGTAATACGGTATAACGTCACACCATATAACGTAATTCGTTATAACGTCGACCCATATTACGTAATACGATATAACGTCACACCATATGACGTATTACGTTATAACGTCATACCGTATAACCTATTACGTTATAACGTCACACCATATGACGTATTACGTTATAACGTCATGCCATATAACGTAATACGTTATAGCGTCATACCATATAACGTAATGCGTTATAACGTCATCCCACATAACCTAATGCGTTATAACGTCATCCCATACTACGTATTGCGTTATAACGTCATCCCATATAACGTAATACGGTATAACGTCATCCCATATAACGTAATGCGTTATAACGTCTACCCATATTACGTAATACGATATAACGTCACACCATATGACGTATTACGTTATAACGTCATATCGTATAACCTATTACGTTATAACGTCATACCATATAACGTAATACGTTATAACGTCATACCATATAACGTATTACGTTATAACGTCATACCATATAACCTATTACGTTCTAACGTCATACCATATAACGTAATACGTTATAACGTTATACCATATAACCTATTACGTTATAACGTCATGCCATATAACGTAATACGTTATAGCGTCATACCATATAACGTAATGCGTTATAACGTCATCCCACATAACCTAATGCGTTATAACGTCATCCCATACTACGTATTGCGTTATAACGTCATCCCATATAACGTAATACGGTATAACGTCATCCCATATAACGTAATGCGTTATAACGTCTACCCATATTACGTAATACGATATAACGTCACACCATATGACGTATTACGTTATAACGTCATACCGTATAACCTATTACGTTATAACGTCATACCATATAACGTAATTCGGTACAACGTCATACCACATAACCTATTTACGTTATAACGTCATACCATATAACGTATTACGTTATAACGGCATTCCATATAACGTAATACGTTATAACGTCATCCCATATAACGTAATGCGTTATAACGTCTACCCATATTACGTAATACGCTATAACGTCACACCATATAACCTATTACGTTATAACGTCATACCATATAACGTGATACGTTATAACGTTATACCACATAACCTATTACGTTATAACGTCATAACATTTAACGTATTACGTTATAACGTCATACCGTATAACCTATTACGTTATAACGTCATACCATATAACGTAATTCTATACAACGTCATACCACATAACCTATTTACGTTATAACGTCATACCATATAACGTATTACGTTATAACGTCAACCCATATAACGTAATGCGTTATAACGTCTACCCATATTACGTAATACGATATAACGTCACACCATATGACGTATTACGTTATAACGTCATACCGTATAACCTATTACGTTATAACGTCACACCATATGACGTATTACGTTATAACGTCATATCGTATAACCTATTACGTTATAACGTCATACCATATAACGTAATACGTTATAGCGTCATACCATATAACGTAATGCGTTATAACGTCGACCCATATTACGTAATACGATATAACGTCACACCATATGACGTATTACGTTATAACGTCATACCGTATAACCTATTACGTTATAACGTCATACCATATAACGTAATTCGGTACAACGTCATACCACATAACCTATTTACGTTATAACGTCATACCATATAACGTAATGCGTTATAACGTCGACCCATATTACGTAATACGATATAACGTCACACCATATGACGTATTACGTTATAACGTCATACCGTATAACCTATTACGTTATAACGTCATACCATATAACGTAATTCGGTACAACGTCATACCACATAACCTATTTACGTTATAACGTCATAACATATAACGTATTACGTTATAACGGTATTCTATATAACGTAATACGTTATAACGTCATCCCATATAACGTAATGCGTTATAACGTCTACCCATATTACGTAATACGATATAACGTCACACCATATGACGTATTACGTTATAACGTCATATCGTATAACCTATTACGTTATAACGTCATACCATATAACGTAATACGTTATAACGTTATACCATATAACCTATTACGTTATAACGTCATCCCACATAACGTAATACGTTATAACGTCATCCCATATAACGTAATACGTTATAACGTCATCCCATATAACGCAATACGTTATAACGTCGTTCCACATAACCTAGTGCGTTATAACGCCATCCCATATTACGTAATGCGTTATAACGTCATCCCATATAACGTAATACGGTATAACGTCACACCATATAACGTAATTCGTTATAACGTCGACCCATATTACGTAATACGATATAACGTCACACCATATGACGTATTACGTTATAACGTCATACCGTATAACCTATTACGTTATAACGTCACACCATATGACGTATTACGTTATAACGTCATATCGTATAACCTATTACGTTATAACGTCATACCATATAACGTAATACGTTATAACGTCATACCATATATCACAATACGTTATAACGTCGTCCCATATAACCTATTTACGTTATAACGTCATACCATATAACGTATTACGTTATAACGTCATGCCATATTACGTAATACGTTATAGCGTCATACCATATAACGTAATGCGTTATAACGTCGACCCATATTACGTAATACGATATAACGTCACACCATATGACGTATTACGTTATAACGTCATACCGCATAACCTATTACGTTATAACGACATACCATATAACGTAATTCGGTACAACGTCATACCACATAACCTATTTACGTTATAACGTCATACCATATAACGTATTACGTTATAACGGTATTCCATATAACGTAATACGTTATAACGTCATCCCATATAACGTAATGCGTTATAACGTCTACCCATAATACGTAATACGATATAACGTCACACCATATGACGTATTACGTTATAACGTCATACCGTATAACCTATTACGTTATAACGTCATACCATATAACGTAATACGTTATAACGTTATACCATATAACCTATTACGTTATAACGTCATCCCACATAACGTAATACGTTATAACGTCATCTCATATAACGTAATACGGTATAACGTCATACCATATAACCTATTTACGTTATGACGTCATACCATATAACGTATTACGTTATAACGTCATACCATATAACCTATTACGTTATATAGTCATACCATATAACGTATACGTTATAACGTCATACCATATTACGTAATACATTATAACGTCATCCCATATAACGAAATACGTTATAACGTCATCCCATATAACGTAATACGTTATAACGTCATCCCATATAACGTAATTCGGTATAACGTCATACCATATAACGTAATACGCTATAACGTCATCCCATATAACGTAATACGTTATAACGTCTTCCCATATAACGTAATACGTTATAACGTCATCCCATATAACGTAATACGGTATAACGTCATACCGTATAACCTATTTACGTTATACCGTCATACCATATAACGTATTACGTTATACCGTCATGCCATATAAAATATTATGTTATAACGTCACACCATATAACGTAATACGTTATAATTTTATACCATATATCCTATTACGTTATAACGTCAGCCCATATAACGTAATATGTTATAATGTCATCCCATATTACGTAATACGTTATAACGTCATCCCATATAACGTAATTTGGTATAACGTCATACCATATAACCTATTACGTTATAACGTCATCCCATATAACGTAATACGTTACAACGTCATCCCATATAACGTAATACGTTATAACGTCATCCCATATAACGTAATACGGTATTTCGTCATACCATATAACCTATTTACGTTATAACGTCATACCATATAACGTAATACGGTATAACGTCATACCATATAACTTATTACGTTATAACGTCATACCATATAACGTAATACGTTATAACGTTATACCATATAACGCAATACGTTACAACGTCGTCCCATACAACCTATTTACGTTATAACGTCATACCATATAACGTATTACGTTATAACGTCATCCCATATAACGTAATACGGTATTTCGTCATACCATATAACCTATTTACGTTATAACGTCATCCCATATAACGTAATACGTTACAACGTCATCCCATATAACGTAATACGTTATAACGTCATCCCATATAACGTAATACGGTATTTCGTCATACCATATAACCTATTTACGTTATAACGTCATACCATATAACGTAATACGGTATAACGTCATACCATATAACTTATTACGTTATAACGTCATACCATATAACGTAATACGTTATAACGTTATACCATATAACCTATTACGTTATAACGTCATCCCGTATTACGTAATACGTTATAACGTCATCCCATATAGCGTAATACGTTATAACGTCATACCATATAACGCAATACGTTATAACGTCGTCCCATATAACGTAATACGTTATAACGTCATCCCATAAAACGTAATACGTTATAACGTCATCCCATATAACGCAATACGTTACAACGTCGTCCCACATAACGTAGTACGTTATAACGTCATCCCATACTTCGTAATGCGTTATAACGTCATCCCATATAACGTAATACGGTATAACGTCATACCATATAACCTATTACGTTATAACGTCATACCATATAACATATTACGTTATAACGTCATAACATATAACCTATTACTTTATAACGTCATACCATATAACGTAATACGTTATAACGTTATACCATATAACCTATTACGTTTAACGTCATCCCGTATTACGTAATACGTAATAACGTCATCCCTTATAACGTAATACGTTATAACGTCATACCATATAACGCAATACGTTATAACGTCTACCCATAATACGTAATACGATATAACGTCACACCATATGACGTATTACGTTATAACGTCATACCGTATAACCTATTACGTTATAACGTCATACCATATAACGTAATACGTTATAACGTTATACCATATAACCTATTACGTTATAACGTCATCCCACATAACGTAATACGTTATAACGTCATCTCATATAACGTAATACGGTATAATGTCATACCATATAACCTATTTACTTTATGACGTCATACCATATAACGTATTACGTTATAACGTCATACCATATAACCTATTACGTTATAACGTCATACCATATAACGTATACGTTATAACGTCATACCATATTACGTAATACGTTATAACGTCATCCCATATAACGAAATACGTTATAACGTCATCCCATATAACGTAATACGTTATAACGTCATCCCATATAACGCAATTCGGTATAACGTCATACCATATAACAAATTTACGTTATGACGTCATACCATATAACGTATTACGTTATAACGTCATACCATATAACCTATTACGTTATAACGTCATCCCGTATTACGTAATACGTTACAACGTCATCCCATATAACGTAATACGTTATAACGTCATACCATATAACGCAATACGTTATAACGTCGTCCCATATAACCTATTTACGTTATAACGTCATACCATATAACGTATTACGTTATAACGTCATGCCATATAACGTAATACGTTATAGCGTCATACCATATAAACAAATACGTTATAACGGTATTCCATATATCGTAATACGTTATAACGTCATCCCATATAACGTAATGCGTTATAACGTCGACCCATATTACGTAATACGTTATAACGTTGTCCCACATAACCTAATGCGTTATAACGCCATCCCATATTACGCAATGCGTTATAACGTCATCCCATATAACGTAATACGTTATAACGTCATCCCATATAACGCAATACGTTATAACGTCGTCCGACATAACGTAATACGTTATAGCGTCATCCCATATTACGTAATGCGTTATAACGTCATCCCATATAACGTAATACGGTATAACGTCACACCATATAACGTAATTCGTTATAACGTCATACCATATAACCTAATACGTTATAACGTCATACCATATAACGTAATACGGTATAACGTCACACCATATAACGTAATTCGGTATAACGTCACACCATATAACGTAATTCGGTATAACGTCATCCCATATAACGTAATACGTTATAACGTCATCCCATATAACGCAATACGTTATAACGTCGTCCGACATAACGTAATACGTTCTAGCGTCATCCCATATTACGTAATACGTTATAACGTCATCCCATATAACGCAATACGTTATAACGTCGTCCGACATAACGTAATACGTTATAGCGTCATCCCACATTACGTAATGTGTTATAACGTCATACCATATAACGTATTACGTTATAACGTCATACCATATAACCTATTACGTTATAACGTCATACCATATAACGTAATACGTTATAACGTTATACCATATAACCTATTACATTATAACGTCATCCCGTATTACGTAATACGTTATAACGTCATCCCATATAACGTAATACGTTATAACGTCATACCTTATAACGCAATACGTTATAACGTCGTCCCATATAACGTAATACGTTATAACGTCATCCCATATAACGTAATACGTTATAACGTCATCCCATATAACGCAATACGTTATAACGTCGTCCCACATAACGTAATACGTTATAACGTCATCCCATATTACGTAATGCGTTATAACGTCATCCCATATAACGTATTACGTTATAACGTCATACCATATAACCTATTACGTTATAACGTCATACCATATAACGTAATACGTTATAACGATATACCATATAACCTATTACGTTATAACGTCATCCCGTATTACGTAATACGTTATAACGTCATCCCATATAACGTAATACGTTATAACGTCATACCATATAACGCAATACGTTATAACGTCGTCCCATATAACCTATTTACGTTATAAGGTCATACCATATAACGTATTACGTTATAACGTCATGCCATATAACGTAATACGTTATAGCGTCATACCATATAACCTAATACGTTATAACGGTATTCCATATAACGTAATACGTTATAACGTCATCCCATAAAACGTAATACGTTATAACGTCATCCCATATAACGTAATGCGTTATAACGTCGAGCCATATTACGTAATACGATATAACGTCACACCATATGACGTATTACGTTATAACGTCATACCGTATAACCTATTACGTTAGAACGTCATACCATATAACGTAATACGTTATAACGTTATACCATATATCCTATTACGTTATAACGTCAGCCCATATAACGTAATATGTTATAATGTCATCCCATATTACGTAATACGTTATAACGTCATCCCATATAACGTAATACGGTATAGCGTCATACCATATAACCTATTACGTTATAACGTCATCCCGTATTACGTAATACGTTATAACGTCATACCATATAACGTAATACGTTATAACGTTATACCATATAACCTATTACGTTATAACGTCATCCCACATAACGTAATACGTTATAACGTCATCTCATATAACGTAATACGGTATAACGTCATACCATATAACCTATTTACGTTATGACGTCATACCATATAACGTATTACGTTATAACGTCATACCATATAACCTATTACGTTATAACGTCATACCATATAACGTATACGTTATAACGTCATACCATATTACGTAATACGTTATAACGTCATCCCATATAACGTAATACGTTATAACGTCATACCATATAACGCAATACGTTATAACGTCGTCCCATATAACGTAATACGTTATAACGTCATCCCATAAAACGTAATACGTTATAACGTCATCCCATATAACGCAATACGTTACAACGTCGTCCCACATAACGTAGTACGTTATAACGTCATCCCATACTTCGTAATGCGTTATAACGTCATCCCATATAACGTAATACGGTATAACGTCATACCATATAACCTATTACGTTATAACGTCATA
This sequence comes from Bombus vancouverensis nearcticus, assembly GCF_051014615.1. NCBI lineage: Eukaryota > Metazoa > Arthropoda > Insecta > Hymenoptera > Apidae > Bombus > Bombus vancouverensis. The sequence continues at coordinate 4,266,486 of NC_134911.1, forward strand.
CCATATAACGTAATACGTTATAACGTTATACCATATAACCTATTACGTTTAACGTCATCCCGTATTACGTAATACGTAATAACGTCATCCCTTATAACGTAATACGTTATAACGTCATACCATATAACGCAATACGTTATAACGTCTACCCATAATACGTAATACGATATAACGTCACACCATATGACGTATTACGTTATAACGTCATAACGTATAACCTATTACGTTATAACGTCATACCATATAACGTAATACGTTATAACGTTATACCATATAACCTATTACGTTATAACGTCATCCCACATAACGTAATACGTTATAACGTCATCTCATATAACGTAATACGGTATAACGTCATACCATATAACCTATTTACGTTATGACGTCATACCATATAACGTATTACGTTATAACGTCATACCATATAACCTATTACGTTATAACGTCATACCATATAACGTATACGTTATAACGTCATACCATATTACGTAATACGTTATAACGTCATCCCATATAACGAAATACGTTATAACGTCATCCCATATAACGTAATGCGTTATAACGTCGACCCATATTACGTAATACGATATAACGTCACACCATATGACGTATTACGTTATAACGTCATACCGTATAACCTATTACGTTATAACGTCATACCATATAACGTAATACGTTATAACGTTATACCATATAACCTATTACGTTATAACGTCATCCCATATAACGTAATACGTTATAACGTCATCCCATATAACGTAATACGTTATAACGTCATCCCATATAACGCAATACGTTATAACGTCGTCCCACATAACCTAATGCGTTATAACGCCATCCCATATTACGCAATGCGTTATAACGTCATCCCATATAACGTAATACGTTATAACGTCATCCCATATAACGCAATACGTTATAACGTCGTCCGACATAACGTAATACGTTATAGCGTCATCCCATATTACGTAATGCGTTATAACGTCATCCCTTATAACGTAATACGGTATAACGTCACACCATATAACGTAATTCGTTATAACGTCATACCATATAACCTAATACGTTATAACGTCATACCATATAACGTAATACGGTATAACGTCACACCATATAACGTAATTCGGTATAACGTCATCCCATATAACGTAATACGTTATAACGTCATCCCATATAACGCAATACGTTATAACGTCGTCCGACATAACGTAATACGTTCTAGCGTCATCCCATATTACGTAATACGTTATAACGTCATCCCATATAGCGCAATACGTTATAACGTCGTCCGACATAACGTAATACGTTATAAAGTCATCCCATATAACGCAATACGTTATAACGTCGACCCACATAACGTAGTACGTTATAACGTCATCCCATACTACGTAATGCGTTATAACGTCATCTCATATAACGTAATACGGTATAACGTCATACCATATAACCTATTACGTTATAACGTCATACCATATAACGTATTACGTTATAACGTCATAACATATAACCTATTACGTTATAACGTCATACCATATAACGTAATACGTTATAACGTTATACCATATAACCTATTACGTTTAACGTCATCCCGTATTACGTAATACGTAATAACGTCATCCCTTATAACGTAATACGTTATAACGTCATACCATATAACGCAATACGTTATAACGTCTACCCATTATACGTAATACGATATAACGTCACACCATATGACGTATTACGTTATAACGTCATAACGTATAACCTATTACGTTATAACGTCATACCATATAACGTAATACGTTATAACGTTATACCATATAACCTATTACGTTATAACGTCATCCCACATAACGTAATACGTTATAACGTCATCTCATATAACGTAATACGGTATAACGTCATACCATATAACCTATTTACGTTATGACGTCATACCATATAACGTATTACGTTATAACGTCATACCATATAACCTATTACGTTATAACGTCATACCATATAACGTATACGTTATAACGTCATACCATATTACGTAATACGTTATAACGTCATCCCATATAACGAAATACGTTATAACGTCATCCCATATAACGTAATACGTTATAACGTCATCCCATATAACGCAATACGGTATAAGGTCATACCATATAACAAATTTACGTTATGACGTCATACCATATAACGTAATACGTTATAGCGTCATACCATATAACCAAATACGTTATAACGGTATTCCATATATCGTAATACGTTATAACGTCATCCCACATAACGTAATACGTTATAACGTCATCTCATATAACGTAATACGGTATAACGTCATACCATATAACCTATTTACGTTATGACGTCATACCATATAACGTATTACGTTATAACGTCATACCATATAACCTATTACGTTATAACGTCATACCATATAACGTATACGTTATAACGTCATACCATATTACGTAATACGTTATAACGTCATCCCATATAACGAAATACGTTATAACGTCATCCCATATAACGTAATACGTTATAACGTCATCCCATATAACGCAATACGGTATAACGTCATACCATATAACAAATTTACGTTATGACGTCATACCATATAACGTAATACGTTATAACGTCATACCATATAACTTAATACGTTATAACGTTATACCATATAACCTATTACGTTATAACGTCATCCCATATAACGTAATACGTTATAACGTCATCCCATATAACGTAATACGTTATAACGTCATCCCATATAACGCAATACGTTATAACGTCGTCCCACATAACCTAATGCGTTATAACGCCATCCCATATTACGCAATCCGTTATAACGTCATCCCATATAACGTAATACGTTATAACGTCATCCCATATAACGCAATACGTTATAACGTCGTCCGACATAACGTAATACGTTATAGCGTCATCCCATATTACGTAATGCGTTATAACGTCATCCCATATAACGTAATACGGTATAACGTCACACCATATAACGTAATTCGTTATAACGTCATACCATATAACCTAATACGTTATAACGTCATACCATATAACGTAATACGGTATAACGTCACACCATATAACGTAATTCGGTATAACGTCATCCCATATAACGTAATACGTTATAACGTCATCCCATATAACGCAATACGTTATAACGTCGTCCGACATAACGTAATACGTTCTAGCGTCATCCCATATTACGTAATACGTTATAACGTCATCCCATATAGCGCAATACGTTATAACGTCGTCCGACATAACGTAATACGTTATAACGTCATCCCATATAACGCAATACGTTATAACGTCGTCCCACATAACGTAGTACGTTATAACGTCATCCCATACTACGTAATGCGTTATAACGTCATCTCATATAACGTAATACGGTATAACGTCATACCATATAACCTATTACGTTATAACGTCATACCATATAACGTATTACGTTATAACGTCATATAATATAACCTATTACGTTATAACGTCATACCATATAACGTAATACGTTATAACGTTATACCATATAACCTATTACGTTATAACGTCATCCCGTATTACGTAATACGTTATAACGTCATCCCATATAACGTAATACGTTATAACGTCACACCATATAACGCAATACGTTATAACGTCGTCCCATATAACGTAATACGTTATAACGTCATCCCATATAACGTAATACGTTATAACGTCATCCCATATAACGCAATACGTTATAACGTCGTCCCACATAACGTAATACGTTATAACGTCATCCCATATTACGTAATGCGTTATAACGTCATCCCATATAACGTATTACGTTATAACGTCATACCATATAACCTATTACGTTATAACGTCATACCATATAACGTAATACGTTATAACGATATACCATATAACCTATTACGTTATAACGTCATCCCGTATTACGTAATACGTTATAACGTCATCCCATATAACGTAATACGTTATAACATCATACCATATAACGCAATACGTTATAACGTCGTCCCATATAACCTATTTACGTTATAAGGTCATACCATATATCGTATTACGTTATAACGTCATGCCATATAACGTAATACGTTATAGCGCCATACCATATAACCTAATACGTTATAACGGTATTCCATATAACGCAATACGTTATAGCGTCGTCCGACATAACGTAATACGTTATAGCGTCATCCCATATTACGTAATGCGTTATAACGTCATCCCATATAACGTAATACGGTATAACGTCACACCATATAACGTAATTCGGTATAACGTCATACCATATAACGTAATTCGGTATAACGTCATACCATATAACCTAATACGTTATAACGTCACACCATATAACGTAATTCGGTATAACGTCATACCAAATAACGTAATACGTTATAACGTCATACCATATAACGTAATACGGTATAACGTCACACCATATAACGTAATTCGGTATAACGTCATACCATATAACCTAATACGTTATAACGTCATCCCATATAACGTAATGCGTTATAACGTCGACCCATATTACGTAATACGATATAACGTCGTCCCACATAACCTAATGTGTTATAACGCCATCCCATATTACGCAATGCGTTATAACGTCATCCCATATAACGTACTACGGTATAACGTCATACCATATAACCTATTTACGTTATGACGTCATACCATATAACGTATTACGTTATAACGTCATACCATATAACGTAATACGGTATAACGTCACTCCATATAACGTAATTCGGTATAACGTCATACCATATAACCTAATACGTTATAACGTCATCCCATATAACGTAATGCGTTATAACGTCGACCCATATTACGTAATACGATATAACGTCGTCCCACATAATGTGTTATAACGCCATCCCATATTACGCAATGCGTTATAACGTCATCCCATATAACGTAATACGGTATAACGTCATACCATATAACCTATTTACGTTATGACGTCATACCATATAACGTATTACGTTATAACGTCATACCATATAACCTATTACGTTATAACGTCATCCCATATAACGTAATACGTTATAACGTCATCCCATATAACGCAATACGTTATAGCGTCGTCCGACATAACGTAATACGTTATAGCGTCATCCCATATTACGTAATGCGTTATAACGTCATCCCATATAACGTAATACGGTATAACGTCACACCATATAACGTAATTCGGTATAACGTCATACCATATAACGTAATTCGGTATAACGTCATACCATATATCCTAATACGTTATAACGTCACACCATATAACGTAATTCGGTATAACGTCATACCATATAACCTAATACGTTATAACGTCATACCATATAACGTAATACGGTATAACGTCACACCATATAACGTAATTCGGTATAACGTCATACCATATAACCTAATACGTTATAACGTCATACCATATAACGTAATACGGTATAACGTCACACCATATAACGTAATTCGGTATAACGTCATACCATATAACCTAATACGTTATAACGTCACACCATATAACGTAATTCGGTATAACGTCATACCATATAACCTAATACGTTATAACGTCATACCATATAACGTAATACGGTATAACGTCACACCATATAACGTAATTCGGTATAACGTCATACCATATAACCTAATACGTTATAACGTCATACCATATAACGTAATACGGTATAACGTCACACCATATAACGTAATTCGGTATAACGTCATCCCATATAACGTAAAACGTTATAACGTCATCCCATATAACGCAATACGTTATAACGTCGTCCGACATAACGTAATACGTTATAGCGTCATCCCATATTACGTAATGCGTTATAACGTCATCCCATATAACGTAATACGGTATAACGTCACACCATATAACGTAATTCGGTATAACGTCATCCCATATTACGTAATACGTAATAACGGCATCCCATATAACGAAATACGTTATAACGTCATCCCATATAACGTAATACGTTACAACGCCATCCCATATAACGTAATTCGGTATAACGTCATACCATATAAAATATTAAGTTATTACGTCATACCATATAACCTATTACGTTATAACGTCATCCCATATAAAGTAATACGTTATAACGTCATCCCATATAACGTAATACGTTATAACGCCATCCCATATAACGCAATACGTTATAACGTCGTACCATATAACGTAATACGGTATAACGTCATACCATATAACCTATTTACGTTATAACGTCATACCATATAACGTATTACGTTATAACGTTATACCATATAACCTATTACGTTATAACGTCATCCCGTATTACGTAATACGTTATAACGTCATCCCATATAACGTAATACGTTATAACGTCATACCATATAACGCAATACGTTATAACGTCGTCCCATATAACGTAATAAGTTATAACGTCATCCCATATAAGGTAATACGTTATAACGTCATCCCATATAACGTAATACGGTATAACGTCATACCATATAACCTATTTACGTTATGACGTCATACCATATAACGTATTACGTTATAACGTCATACCATATAACGCAATACGTTATAGAGTCGTCCGACATAACGTAATACGTTATAGCGTCATCCCATATTACGTAATGCGTTATAACGTCATCCCATATAACGTAATACGGTATAACGTCACACCATATAACGTAATTCGGTATAACGTCATCCCATATAACGTAAAACGTTATAACGTCATCCCATATAACGCAATACGTCATAACGTCGTCCGACATAATGTAATACGTTATGGCGTCATCCCATATTACGTAATACGTTATAACGTCATCCCATATAATGCAATACGTTATAACGTCGTCCGACATAACGTAATACGTTATAGCGTCATCCCATATTACGTAATGCGTTATAACGTCATCCCATATAACGTAATACGGTATAACGTCCCACCATATAACGTAATTCGGTATAACGTCATACCATATAACCTAATACGTTATAACGTCATACCATATAACGTAATACGGTATAACGTCACACCATATAACGTAATTCGGTATAACGTCATACCATATAACCTAATACGTTATAACGTCATACCATATAACGTAATACGGTATAACGTCACACCATATAACGTAATTCGGTATAACGTCATCCCATATAACGTAAAACGTTATAACGTCATCCCATATAACGCAATACGTTATAACGTCGTCCGACATAACGTAATACGTTATAGCGTCATCCCATATTACGTAATACGTTATAACGTCATCCCATATAATGCAATACGTTATAACGTCGTCCGACATAACGTAATACGTTATAGCGTCATCCCATATTACGTAATGCGTTATAACGTCATCCCATATAACGTAATACGGTATAACGTCACACCATATAACGTAATTCGGTATAACGTCATCCCATACTACGTAATACGTTATAACGGCATCCCATATAACGAAATACGTTATAACGTCATCCCATATAACGTAATACGTTACAACGCCATCCCATATAACGTAATTCGGTATAACGTCATACCATATAAAATATTAAGTTATTACGTCATACCATATAACCTATTACGTTATAACGTCATCCCATATAAAGTAATACGTTATAACGTCATCCCATATAACGTAATACGTTATAACGCCATCCCATATAACGCAATACGTTATAACGTCGTCCCATATAACGTAATACGGTATAACGTCATACCATATAACCTGTATACGTTATAACGTCATACCATATAACGTATTACGTTATAACGTCATACCATATAACCTATTACGTTATAACGTCATACCATAAAACGTAATACGTTATAACGTTATACCATATAACCTATTACGTTATAACGTCATCCCGTATTACGTAATACGTTATAACGTCATCCCATATAACGTAATACGTTATAACGTCATACCATATAACGCAATACGTTATAACGTCGTCCCATATAACGTAATAAGTTATAACGTCATCCCATATAAGGTAATACGTTATAACGTCATCCCATATAACGCAATACGTTATAACGTCGTCCCACATAACGTAATACGTTATAACGTCATCCCATACTACGTAATGCGTTATAACGTCATCCCATATAACGTAATACGGTATAACGTCATACCATATAACCTATTTACGTTATAACGTCATACCATATAACGTATTACGTTATAACGTCATACCATATAACCTATTACGTTATAACGTCATACCATAAAACGTAATACGTTATAACGTTATACCATATAACCTATTACGTTATAACGTCATCCCATATAACGTAATACGGTATATCGTCATACCATATAACCAATTTACGTTATAACGTCATACCATATAACGTAATTCGGTATAACGTCATACCATATAACCTGTTTACGTTATAACGTCATACCATATAACGTATTACGTTATAACGTCATCCCATATAACGTAATACGTTATAACGTCATCCTATATACCGCAATACGTTATAACGTCGTCCCACATAACGTAGTACTTTTTAACGTCATCCCATATTACGTAATGCGTTATAACGTCATCCCATATAACGTAATACGGTATAACGTCATACCATATAACCTATTTACGTTATAACGTCATACCATATAACGTAATACGTTATAACGTTATACCATATAACCTATTACGTTATAACGTCATCCCACATAACGTAATACGTTATAACGTCATCCCATATAACGTAATACGTTATAACGTCATCCCATATAACGCAATACGTTATAACGTCGTCCCACATAACGCAATACGTTATAACGTCGTCCCACATAACGTAGTACTTTATAACGTCATCCCATATTACGTAATGCGTTATAACGTCATCCCATATAACGTAATACGGTATAACGTCATACCATATAACCTATTTACGTTATAACGTCATACCATATAACGTAATACGTTATAACGTCATACCATATAACCTATTTACGTTATAACGTCATACCATATAACGTATTATGTTATAACGTCACGCCATATAACGTAATGCGTTATAACGTCGACCCATATTACGTAATACGATATAACGTCACACCATATGACGTATTACGTTATAACGTCATACCGTATAACCTATTACGTTATAACGTCATACCATATAACGTAATACGTTATAACGTTATACAATATAACCTATTACGTTATAACGTCATCCCATATAACGTAATACGTTATAACGTCATCCCATATAACGTAATACGTTATAACGTCATCCCATATAACGCAATACGTTATAACGTCGTCCCACATAACCTAATGCGTTATAACGCCATCCCATATTACGCAATGCGTTATAACGTCATCCCATATAACGTAATACGGTATAACGTCATACCATATAACCTATTTACGTTATGACGTCATACCATATAACGTATTACGTTATAACGTCATACCATATAACCTATTACGTTATAACGTCATCCCATATAACGTAATACGTTATAACGTCATACCATATAACGCAATACGTTATAACGTCGTCCGACATAACGTAATACGTTATAGCGTCATCCCATATTACGCAATGCGTTATAACGTCATCCCATATAACGTAATACTGTATAACGTCATACCATATAACCTATTTACGTTATAACGTCACACCATATAACGTAATTCGGTATAACGTCATACCATATAACCTATTTACGTTATAACGTCATCCCATATAACGTAATACGTTATAACGTCATCCCATATAACGCAATACGTTATAACGTCGTCCCACATAACGTAGTACGTTATAACGTCATCCCGTACTTCGTAATGCGTTATAACGTCATCCCATATAACGTAATACTTTATAACGTCATACCATATAACCTATTACGTTATAACGTCATACCATATAACGTATTACGTTATAACGTCATACCATATAACCTATTACGTTATAACGTCATACCATATAACGTAATACGTTATAACGTCATCCCATATAACGCAATACGTTATAACGTCGTCCCACATAACGTAGTACGTTATAACGTCATCCCGTACTTCGTAATGCGTTATAACGTCATCCCATATAACGTAATACTTTATAACGTCATACCATATAACCTATTACGTTATAACGTCATACCATATAACGTATTACGTTATAACGTCATACCATATAACCTATTACGTTATAACGTCATACCATATAACGTAATACGTTATAACGTCATCCCATATAACGTAATGTGTTATAACGTCGACCCATATTACGTAATACGATATAACATCACACCATATGACGTATTACGTTATAACGTCATACCGTATAACCTATTACGTTATAACGTCATACCATATAACGTAATACGTTATAACGTTATACCATATAACCTATTACGTTATAACGTCATCCCATATAACGTAATACGTTATATCGTCATCCCATAAAACGTAATACGTTACAACGTCATCCCATATAACGTAATACGTTATAACGTCATACCGTATAACCTATTACGTTATAACGTCATACCATATAACGTAATACGTTATAACGTTATACCATATAACCTATTACGTTATAACGTCATCCCATATAACGTAATACGTTATAACGTCATCCCATAAAACGTAATACGTTACAACGTCATCCCATATAACGTAATACGTTATAACGTCATACCATATAACGTATTACGTTATAACGTCATCCCATATAACGTAATACGTTATAACGTCATCCTATATAACGCAATACGTTATAACGTCGTCCCACATAACGTAGTACTTTATAACGTCATCCCATATTACGTAATGCGTTATAACGTCATCCCATATAACGTAATACGGTATAACGTCACACCATATAACGTAATTCGGTATAACGTCATCCCATACTACGTAATACGTTATAACGGCATCCCATATAACGAAATACGTTATAACGTCATCCCATATAACGTAATACGTTACAACGCCATACCATATAACGTAATTCGGTATAACGTCATACCATATAACCTAATACGTTATAACGTCACACCATATAACGTAATTCGGTATAACGTCATACCATATAACGTAATTCGGTATAACGTCATACCATATAACCTAATACGTTATAACGTTATACCATATAACGTAATACGGTATAACGTCACACCATGTAACGCAATTCGGTATAACGTCATCCCATATAACGTAAAACGTTATAACGTCATCCCATATAACGCAATACGTTATAACGTGGTCCGACATAACGTAATACGTTATAGCGTCATCCCATATTACGTAATGCGTTATAACGTCATCCCATATAACGTAATACAGTATAACGTCACACCATATAACGTAATTCGGTATAACGTCATCCCATATTACGTAATACGTTATAACGGCATCCCATATAACGAAATACGTTATAACGTCATCCCATATAACGTAATACGTTATAACGTCGTCCCATATAACGTAATACGGTATAACGTCATACCATATAACCTATTTACGTTATAACGTCATACCATATAACGTATTACGTTATAACGTCATACCATATAAGCTATTACGTTATAACGTCATACCATAAATCGTAATACGTTATAACGTTATACCATAAAACCTATTACGTTATAACGTCATCCCGTATTACGTAATACGTTATAACGTCATCCCATATAACGTAATACGTTATAACGTCACACCATATAACGTAATAAGTTATAACGTCATACCATATAACCTATTTACGTTATAACGTCATACCATATAACGTAATACGTTATAACGTCCTACCATATAACCTATTTACGTTATAACGTCGTCCCACATAACCTAATGCGTTATAACGCCATCCCATATTACGCAATGCGTTATAACGTCATCCCATATAACGTAATACGGTATAACGTCATACCATATAACCTATTTACGTTATGACGTCATACCATATAACGTATTACGTTATAACGTCATACCATATAACCTATTACGTTATAACGTCATCCCATATAACGTAATACGTTATAACGTCATACCATATAACGCAATACGTTATAACGTCGTCCGACATAACGTAATACGTTATAGCGTCATCCCATTTTACGCAATGCGTTATAACGTCATCCCATATAACGTAATACTGTATAACGTCATACCATATAACCTATTTACGTTATAACGTCACACCATATAACGTAATTCGGTATAACGTCATACCATATAAAGTATTTACGTTATAACGTCATCCCGTATTACGTAATACGTTATAACGTCATCCCATATAGCGTAATACGTTATAACGTCATACCATATAACGCAATACGTTATAACGTCGTCCCATATAACGTAATGCGTTATAACGTCGACCCATATTACGTAATACGATATAACATCACACCATATGACGTATTACGTTATAACGTCATACCGTATAACCTATTACGTTATAACGTCATACCATATAACGTAATACGTTATAACGTTATACCATATAACCTATTACGTTATAACGTCATCCCATATAACGTAATACTTTATAACGTCATACCATATAACCTATTACGTTATAACGTCATACCATATAACGTATTACGTTATAACGTCATACCATATAACCTATTACGTTATAACGTCATACCATATAACGTAATACGTTATAACGTCATCCCATATAACGTAATGCGTTATAACGTCGACCCATATTACGTAATACGATATAACATCACACCATATGACGTATTACGTTATAACGTCATACCGTATAACCTATTACGTTATAACGTCATACCATATAACGTAATACGTTATAACGTTATACCATATAACCTATTACGTTATAACGTCATCCCATATAACGTAATACGTTATAACGTCATCCCATAAAACGTAATACGTTACAACGTCATCCCATATAACGTAATACGTTATAACGTCATACCGTATAACCTATTACGTTATAACGTCATACCATATAACGTAATACGTTATAACGTTATACCATATAACCTATTACGTTATAACGTCATCCCATATAACGTAATAAGTTATAACGTTATCCCATAAAACGTAATACGTTACAACGTCATCCCATATAACGTAATACGTTATAACGTCATACCATATAACGTATTACGTTATAACGTCATCCCATATAACGTAATACGTTATAACGTCATCCTATATAACGCAATACGTTATAACGTCGTCCCACATAACGTAGTACTTTATAACGTCATCCCATATTACGTAATGCGTTATAACGTCATCCCATATAACGTAATACGGTATAACGTCATAGCATATAACCTATTTACGTTATAACGTCATACCATATAACGTAATACGTTATAACGTTATACCATATAACCTATTACGTTATAACGTCATCCCACATAACGTAATACGTTATAACGTCATCCCATATAACGTAATACGTTATAACGTCATCCCATATAACGTAATACGTTATAACGTCATACCATATAACCTATTTACGTTATGACGTCATACCATATAACGTATTACGTTATAACGTCATACCATATAACCTATTACGTTATAACGTCATCCCATATAACGTAATACGTTATAACGTCATACCATATAACGCAATACGTTATAACGTCATACCATATAACGCAATACGTTATAACGTCGTCCCATATAACGTAATACGTTATAACGTCATCCCATAAAACGTAATACGTTATAACGTCATCCCATATAACGTAATGCGTTATAACGTCGACCCATATTACGTAATACGATATAACATCACACCATATGACGTATTACGCTATAACGTCATACCGTATAACCTATTACGTTATAACGTCATACCATATAACGTAATACGTTATAACGTTATACCATATAACCTATTACGTTATAACGTCATACCATATAACGTATTACGTTATAACGTCATACCATATAACCTATTACGTTATAACGTCATACCATATAACGTAATACGTTATAACGTCATACCATATAACCTATTACGTTATAACGTCATACCATATAACGTAATACGTTATAACGTCATCCCATATAACGTAATGCGTTATAACGTCATCCCATATAACGTAATACGGTATAACGTCATACCATATAACCTATTACGTTATAACGTCATACCATATAACGTATTACGTTATAACGTCATACCATATAACCTATTACGTTATAACGTCATACCATATAACGTAATACGTTATAACGTCATCCCATATAACGAAATGCGTTATAACGTCGACCCATATTACGTAATACGATATAACATCACACCATATGACGTATTACGTTATAACGTCATACCGTATAACCTATTACGTTATAACGTCATACCATATAACGTAATACGTTATAACGTTATACCATATAACCTATTACGTTATAACGTCATTCCATATAACGTAATACGTTATAACGTCATCCCATAAAACGTAATACGTTACAACGTCATCCCATATAACGCAATACGTTATAACGTCGTCCCACATAACCTAATGTGTTATAACGCCATCCCATATTACGCAATGCGTTATAACGTCATCCCATATAACGTAATACGGTATAACGTCATACCATATAACCTATTTACGTTATGACGTCATACCATATAACGTATTACGTTATAACGTCATACCATATAACCTATTATGTTATAACGTCATCCCATATAACGTAATACGTTATAACGTCATCCCATATAACGCAATACGTTATAGCGTCGTCCGACATAACGTAATACGTTATAGCGTCATCCCATATTACGTAATGCGTTATAACGTCATCCCATATAACGTAATACGGTACAACGTCCCACCATATAACGTAATTCGGTATAACGTCATACCATATAACCTAATACGTTATAACGTCATACCATATAACGTAACACGGTATAACGTCACACCATATAACGTAATTCGGTATAACGTCATACCATATAACCTAATACGTTTTAACGTCATACCATATAACGTAATACGGTATAACGTCACACCATATAACGTAATTCGGTATAACGTCATCCCATATAACGTAATACGTTATAACGTCATCCCATATAACGCAATACGTTATAACGTCGTCCGACATAACGTAATACGTTATAGCGTCATCCCATATTACGTAATACGTTATAACGTCATCCCATATAATGCAATACGTTATAACGTCGTCCGACATAACGTAATACGTTATAGCGTCATCCCATATTACGTAATGCGTTATAACGTCATCCCATATAACGTAATACGGTATAACGTCACACCATATAACGTAATTCGGTATAACGTCATCCCATACTACGTAATACGTTATAACGGCATCCCATATAACGAAATACGTTATAACGTCATCCCATATAACGTAATACGTTACAACGCCATCCCATATAACGTAATTCGGTATAACGTCATACCATATAAACTATTACGTTATAACGTCATACCATATAACGTATTACGTTATAACGTCATACCATATAACCTATTACGTTATAACGTCATCCCATATAACATAATTCGGTATAACGTCATCCCATATAACGTAATACGTTATAACGTCATCCCATACTACGTAATGCGTTATAACGTCATCCCATATAACGTAATACGATATAACGTCACACCATATAACCTATTACGTTATAACGTCATACCATATAACGTGATACGTTATAACGTTATACCACATAACCTATTACGTTATAACGTCATACCATATAACGTATTACGTTATAACGTCATACCATATAACCTATTACGTTATAACGTCATACCATATAACGTGATACGTTATAACGTTATACCACATGACCTATTACGTTATAACGTCATAACATTTAACGTATTACGTTATAACGTCATGCCATATAACGTAATGCGTTATAGCGTCATACCATATAACGTAATGCGTTATAACGTCGACCCATATTACGTATTACGTTATAACGTCATACCATATAACCTATTACGTTATAACGTCATACCATATAACGTGATACGTTATAACGTTATACCACATGACCTATTACGTTATAACGTCATAACATTTAACGTATTACGTTATAACGTCATGCCATATAACGTAATGCGTTATAGCGTCATACCATATAACGTAATGCGTTATAACGTCGACCCATATTACGTAATACGATATAACGTCACACCATATAACCTATTACGTTATAACGTCATACCATATAACGTGATACGTTATAACGTTATACCACATAACCTATTACGTTATAACGTCATAACATTTAACGTATTACGTTATAACGTCATACCGTATAACCTATTACGTTATAACGTCATACCATATAACGTAATTCGGTACAACGTCATACCACATAACCTATTTACGTTATAACGTCATACCATATAACGTATTACGTTATAACGTGATCCCATATAACGTAATGCGTTATAACGTCTACCCATATTACGTAATACGATATAACGTCACACCATATGACGTATTACGTTATAACGTCATACCGTATAACCTATTACGTTATAACGTCATACCATATAACGTAATACGTTATAACATCATACCATTAAACACAATACGTTATAACCTCGTCCCATATAACCTATTTACGTTATAACGTCATACCATATAACGTATTACGTTATAACGTCATGCCATATAACGTAATACGTTATAGCGTCATACCATATAACGTAATGCGTTATAACGTCGACCCATATTACGTAATACGATATAACGTCACACCATATGACGTATTACGTTATAACGTCATACCGTATAACCTATTACGTTATAACGTCATGCCATATAACGTAATTCGGTACAACGTCATACCACATAACCTATTTACGTTATAACGTCATACCATATAACGTATTACGTTATAACGGTATTCCATATAACGTAATACGTTATAACGTCATCCCATATAACGTAATGCGTTATAACGTCTACCCATATTACGTAATACGATATAACGTCACACCATATGACGTATTACGTTATAACGTCATCCCACATAACGTAATACGTTATAACGTCATCCCATATAACGTAATACGTTATAACGTCATCCCATATAACGCAATACGTTATAACGTCGTTCCACATAACCTAATGCGTTATAACGCCATCCCATATTACGTAATGCGTTATAACGTCATCCCATATATCGTAATACTGTATAACGTCATACCATATAACCTATTTACGTTATAACGTCACACCATATAACGTAATTCGGTATAACGTCATACCATATAACCTATTTACGTTATAACGTCATCCCATATAACGTAATACGGTATAACGTCACGCCATATAACGTAATGCGCTATAACGTCGACCCATATTACGTAATACGATATAACGTCACACCATATGACGTATTACGTTATAACGTCATACCGTATAACCTATTACGTTATAACGTCATACCATATAACGTAATTCGGTACAACGTCATACCACATAAAATATTTACGTTATAACGTCATACCATATAACGTATTACGTTATAACGGCATTCCATATAACGTAATACGTTATAACGTCATCCCATATAACGTAATGCGTTATAACGTCTACCCATATTACGTAATACGATATAACGTCACACCATATGACGTATTACGTTATAACGTCATACCGTATAACGTAATGCGTTATAACGTCGACCCATATAACGTAATACGTTATAACGTCATCCCATATAACGTAATACGTTATAACGTCATCCCATATAACGCAATACGTTATAACGTCGTCCCACATAACGTAATACGTTATAACGTCATCCCATACTACGTAATGCGTTATAACGTCATCCCATATAACGTAATACGGTATAACGTCATACCATATAACCTATTTACGTTATGACGTCATACCATATAACCTATTTACGTTATAACGTCATACCATATAACGTAATACGTTATAACGTTATACCATATAACCTATTACGTTATAACGTCATCCCATATAACGTAATACGTTATAACGTCATCCCATATAACGTAATACGTTATAACGTCATCCCATATAACGCAATACGTTATAACGTCGTCCCACATAACCTAATGCGTTATAACGCCATCCCATATTACGCAATGCGTTATAACGTCATCCCATATAACGTAATACGGTATAACGTCATACCATATAACCTATTTACGTTATGACGTCATACCATATAACGTATTACGTTATAACGTCATACCACATAACCTATTACGTTATAACGTCATCCCATATAACGTAATACGTTATAACGTCATACCATATAACGCAATACGTTATAACGTCGTCCGACATAACGTAATACGTTATAGCGTCATCCCATATTACGTAATGCGTTATAACGTCATCCCATATAACGTAATACGCTATAACGTCACACCATATAACGTAATTCGGTATAACGTCATACCATATAACCTAATACGTTATAACGTCATACCATATAACGTAATACGGTATAACGTCACACCATATAACGTAATTCGGTATAACGTCATCCCATATAACGTAATACGTTATAACGTCATCCCATATAACGCAATACGTTATAACGTCGTCCGACATAACGTAATACGTTATAGCGTCATCCCATATTACGTAATACGTTATAACGTCATCCCATATAATGCAATACGTTATAACGTCGTCCGACATAACGTAATACGTTATAGCGTCATCCCGTATTACGTAATGCGTTATAACGTCATCCCATATAACGTAATACGGTATAACGTCATACCATATAACCTATTTACGTTATGACGTCATACCATATAACGTAATACGTTATAACGTTATACCATATAAACTATTACGTTATAACGTCATACCATATAACGTATTCCGTTATAACGTCATGCCATATAACGTAATACGTTATAGCGTCATACCATATAACGTAATGCGTTATAACGTCATCCCATATAACGTAATGCGTTATAACGCCATCCCATATAACGCAATACGTTATAACCTCGTCCCACATAACCTAATGCGTTATAACGTCATCCCATACTACGTATTGCGTTATAACGTCATCCCATATAACGTAATACGGTATAACGTCATCCCATATAACGTAATGCGTTATAACGTCTACCCATATTACGTAATACGATATAACGTCACACCATATGACGTATTACGTTATAACGTCATACCGTATAACCTATTACGTTATAACGTCATACCATATAACGTAATTCGGTACAACGTCATACCACATAACCTATTTACGTTATAACGTCATACCATATAACGTATTACGTTATAACGGCATTCCATATAACGTAATACGTTATAACGTCATCCCATATAACGTAATGCGTTATAACGTCTACCCATATTACGTAATACGATATAACGTCACACCATATGACGTATTACGTTATAACGTCATACCGTATAACGTAATGCGTTATAACGTCGACCCATATAACGTAATACGTTATAACGTCATCCCATATAACGTAATACGTTATAACGTCATCCCATATAACGCAATAAGTTATAACGTCGTCCCACATAACGTAATACGTTATAACGTCATCCCATACTACGTAATGCGTTATAACGTCATCCCATATAACGTAATACGGTATAACGTCATACCATATAACCTATTTACGTTATAGCGTCATACCATATAACCTATTTACGTTATAACCTCACGCCATATAACGTAATGCGTTATAACGTCGACCCATGTTACGGAATACGATATAACGTCACACCATATGACGTATTACGTTATAACGTCATACCGTACAACCTATTACGTTATAACGTCATACCATATAACGTAATACGTTATAACGTTATACCATATAACCTATTACGTTATAACGTCATCCCATATAACGTAATACGTTATAACGTCATCCCATATAACGTAATACGTTATAACGTCATCCCATATAACGCAATACGTTATAACGTCGTCCCACATAACCTAATGCGTTATAACGCCATCCCATATTACGCAATGCGTTATAACGTCATCCCATATAACGTAATACGGTATAACGTCATACCATATAACCTATTTACGTTATGACGTCATACCATATAACGTATTACGTTATAACGTCATACCACATAACCTATTACGTTATAACGTCATCCCATATAACGTAATACGTTATAACGTCATACCATATAACGCAATACGTTATAACGTCGTACGACATAACGTAATACGTTATAGCGTCATCCCATATTACGTAATGCGTTATAACGTCATCCCATATAACGTAATACGCTATAACGTCACACCATATAACGTAATTCGGTATAACGTCATACCATATAACGTATTCCGTTATAACGTCATGCCATATAACGTAATACGTTATAGCGTCATACCATATAACGTAATGCGTTATAACGTCATCCCATATAACGTAATGCGTTATAACGCCATCCCATATAACGCAATACGTTATAACCTCGTCCCACATAACCTAATGCGTTATAACGTCATCCCATACTACGTATTGCGTTATAACGTCATCCCATATAACGTAATACGGTATAGCGTCATCCCATATAACGTAATGCGTTATAACGTCGACCCATATTACGTAATACGATATAACGTCACACCATATGACGTATTACGTTATAACGTCATACCGTATAACCTATTACGTTATAACGTCATACCATATAACGTAATTCGGTACAACGTCATACCACATAACCTATTTACGTTATAACGTCATACCATATAACGTATTACGTTATAACGGTATTCCATATAACGTAATACGTTATAACGTCATCCCATATAACGTAATGCGTTATAACGTCTACCCATATTACGTAATACGATATAACGTCACACCATATGACGTATTACGTTATAACGTCATATCGTATAACCTATTACGTTATAACGTCATACCATATAACGTAATACGTTATAACGTTATACCATATAACCTATTACGTTATAACGTCATCCCACATAACGTAATACGTTATAACGTCATCCCACATAACGTAATACGTTATAACGTCATCCCATATAACGTAATACGTTATAACGTCATCCCATATAACGCAATACGTTATAACGTCGTCCCACATAACCTAATGCGTTATAACGCCATCCCATATTACGCAATGAGTTATAACGTCATC
Source organism: Bombus vancouverensis nearcticus (assembly GCF_051014615.1). Lineage (NCBI taxonomy): Eukaryota > Metazoa > Arthropoda > Insecta > Hymenoptera > Apidae > Bombus > Bombus vancouverensis. The sequence continues at coordinate 4,287,610 of NC_134911.1, forward strand.
CCATATAACGTAATACGGTATAACGTCATACCATATAACCTATTTACGTTATGACGTCATACCATATAACGTATTACGTTATAACGTCATACCATATAACCTATTACGTTATAACGTCATCCCATATAACGTAATACGTTATAACGTCACACCATATAACGCAATACGTTATAACGTCGTCCGACATAACGTAATACGTTATAGCGTCATCCCATATTACGTAATGCGTTATAACGTCATCCCATATAACGTAATACGCTATAACGTCACACCATATAACGTAATTCGGTATAACGTCATACCATATAACCTAATACGTTATAACGTCATACCATATAACGTAATACGGTATAACGTCACACCATATAACGTAATTCGGTATAACGTCATCCCATATAACGTAATGCGTTATAACGTCTACCCATATTACGTAATACGATATAACGTCGCACCATATGACGTATTACGTTATAACGTCATACCGTATAACGTAATGCGTTATAACGTCGACCCATATAACGTAATACGTTATAACGTCATCCCATATAACGTAATACGTTATAACGTCATCCCATATAACGCAATACGTTATAACGTCGTCCCACATAACGTAATACGTTATAACGTCATCCCATACTACGTAATGCGTTATAACGTCATCCCATATAACGTAATACGGTATAACGTCATACCATATAACCTATTTACGTTATAACGTCATACCATATAACCTATTTACGTTATAACGTCACGCCATATAACGTAATGCGTTATAACGTCGACCCATGTTACGGAATACGATATAACGTCACACCATATGACGTATTACGTTATAACGTCATACCGTATAACCTATTACGTTATATCGTCATACCATATAACGTAATACGTTATAACGTTATACCATATAACCTATTACGTTATAACGTCATCCCATATAACGTAATACGTTATAACGTCATCCCATATAACGTAATACGTTATAACGTCATCCCATATAACGCAATACGTTATAACGTCGTCCCACATAACCTAATGCGTTATAACGCCATCCCATATTACGCAATGCGTTATAACGTCATCCCATATAACGTAATACGGTATAACGTCATACCATATAACCTATTTACGTTATGACGTCATACCATATAACGTATTACGTTATAACGTCATACCACATAACCTATTACGTTATAACGTCATCCCATATAACGTAATACGTTATAACGTCATACCATATAACGCAATACGTTATAACGTCGTCCGACATAACGTAATACGTTATAGCGTCATCCCATATTACGTAATGCGTTATAACGTCATCCCATATAACGTAATACGCTATAACGTCACACCATATAACGTAATTCGGTATAACGTCATACCATATAACCTAATACGTTATAACGTCATACCATATAACGTAATACGGTATAACGTCACACCATATAACGTAATTCGGTATAACGTCATCCCATATAACGTAATACGTTATAACGTCATCCCATATAACGCAATACGTTATAACGTCGTCCGACATAACGTAATACGTTATAGCGTCATCCCATATTACGTAATACGTTATAACGTCATCCCATATAATGCAATACGTTATAACGTCGTCCGACATAACGTAATACGTTATAGCGTCATCCCATATTACGTAATGCGTTATAACGTCATCCCATATAACGTAATACGGTATAACGTCATACCATATAACCTATTTACGTTATGACGTCATACCATATAACGTAATACGTTATAACGTTATACCATATAACCTATTACGTTATAACGTCATACCATATAACGTATTCCGTTATAACGTCATGCCATATAACGTAATACGTTATAGCGTCATACCATATAACGTAATGCGTTATAACGTCATCCCATATAACGTAATGCGTTATAACGCCATCCCATATAACGCAATACGTTATAACCTCGTCCCACATAACCTAATGCGTTATAACGTCATCCCATACTACGTATTGCGTTATAACGTCATCCCATATAACGTAATACGGTATAACGTCATCCCATATAACGTAATGCGTTATAACGTCTACCCATATTACGTAATACGATATAACGTCACACCATATGACGTATTACGTTATAACGTCATACCGTATAACCTATTACGTTATAACGTCATACCATATAACGTAATTCGGTACAACGTCATACCACATAACCTATTTACGTTATAACGTCATACCATATAACGTATTACGTTATAACGGCATTCCATATAACGTAATACGTTATAACGTCATCCCATATAACGTAATGCGTTATAACGTCTACCCATATTACGTAATACGATATAACGTCACACCATATGACGTATTACGTTATAACGTCATACCGTATAACGTAATGCGTTATAACGTCGACCCATATAACGTAATACGTTATAACGTCATCCCATATAACGTAATACGTTATAACGTCATCCCATATAACGCAATACGTTATAACGTCGTCCCACATAACGTAATACGTTATAACGTCATCCCATACTACGTAATGCGTTATAACGTCATCCCATATAACGTAATACGGTATAACGTCATACCATATAACCTATTTACGTTATAACGTCATACCATATAACCTATTTACGTTATAACGTCACGCCATATAACGTAATGCGTTATAACGTCGACCCATGTTACGGAATACGATATAACGTCACACCATATGACGTATTACGTTATAACGTCATACCGTATAACCTATTACGTTATAACGTCATACCATATAACGTAATACGTTATAACGTTATACCATATAACCTATTACGTTATAACGTCATCCCATATAACCTATTACGTTATAACGTCATCCCATATAACGTAATACGTTATAACGTCATACCATATAACGCAATACGTTATAACGTCGTCCGACATAACGTAATACGTTATAGCGTCATCCCATATTACGTAATGCGTTATAACGTCATCCCATATAACGTAATACGCTATAACGTCACACCATATAACGTAATTCGGTATAACGTCATACCATATAACCTAATACGTTATAACGTCATACCATATAACGTAATACGGTATAACGTCACACCATATAACGTAATTCGGTATAACGTCATCCCATATAACGTAATACGTTATAACGTCATCCCATATAACGCAATACGTTATAACGTCGTCCGACATAACGTAATACGTTATAGCGTCATCCCATATTACGTAATACGTTATAACGTCATCCCATATAATGCAATACGTTATAACGTCGTCCGACATAACGTAATACGTTATAGCGTCATCCCATATTACGTAATGCGTTATAACGTCATCCCATATAACGTAATACGGTATAACGTCACACCATATAACGTAATTCGGTATAACGTCATACCATATAATCTAATACGTTATAACGTCATATCATATAACGTATTACGTTATAACGCCATGCCATATAACGTAATACGTTATAGCGTCATACCATATAACCTAATACGTTATAACGGTATTCCATATTACGAAATGCGTTATAACGTCATCCCATATAACGAAATACGTTATAACGTCATCCCATATAACGTAATACGTTACAACGTCATCCCATATAACGTAATTCGGTATAACGTCATACCATATAACCCATTAAGTTATAACGTCATACCATATAACCTATTACGTTATAACGCCATCCCATATAACGTAATACGTTATAACGTCATCCCATATAACGTAATACGTTATAACGTCATCCCATATAACGCAATACGTTATAACGTCGTGCCACATAACGTAATACGTTATAACGTCATCCCATACTACGTAATGCGTTATAACGTCATCCCATATAACGTAATACGGTATAACGTCATACCATATAACCTATTTACGTTATAACGTCATACCATATAACGTATTACGTTATAACGTCATACCATATAACCTATTACGTTCTAACGTCATACCATATAACGTAATACGTTATAACGTCATCCCATATAACGTAATTCGGTATAACGTCATACCATATAACCCATTAAGTTATAACGTCATACCATATAACCTATTACGTTATAACGCCATCCCATATAACGTAATACGTTATAACGTCATCCCATATAACGTAATACGTTATAACGTCATCCCATATAACGCAATACGTTATAACGTCGTCCCACATAACGTAATACGTTATAACGTCATCCCATACTACGTAATGCGTTATAACGTCATCCCATATAACGTAATACGGTATAACGTCATACCATATAACCTATTTACGTTATAACGTCATACCATATAACGTATTACGTTATAACGTCATACCATATAACCTATTACGTTCTAACGTCATACCATATAACGTAATACGTTATAACGTCATCCCATATAACGTAATACGTTATAACGTCATCCCATATAACGCAATACGTTATAACGTCGTCCCACATAACGTAATACGTTATAACGTCATCCCATACTACGTAATGCGTTATAACGTCATCCCATATAACGTAATACGGTGTAACGTCATACCATATAACCTATTTACGTTATAACGTCATACCATATAACGTATTCCGTTATAACGTCATGCCATATAACGTAATACGTTATAGCGTCATACCATATAACGTAATGCGTTATAACGTCATCCCATATAACGTAATGCGTTATAACGCCATCCCATATAACGCAATACGTTATAACCTCGTCCCACATAACCTAATGCGTTATAACGTCATCCCATACTACGTATTGCGTTATAACGTCATCCCATATAACGTAATACGGTATAACGTCATCCCATATAACGTAATGCGTTATAACGTCTACCCATATTACGTAATACGATATAACGTCACACCATATGACGTATTACGTTATAACGTCATACCGTATAACCTATTACGTTATAACGTCATACCATATAACGTAATTCGGTACAACGTCATACCACATAACCTATTTACGTTATAACGTCATACCATATAACGTATTACGTTATAACGGCATTCCATATAACGTAATACGTTATAACGTCATCCCATATAACGTAATGCGTTATAACGTCTACCCATATTACGTAATACGATATAACGTCACACCATATGACGTATTACGTTATAACGTCATACCGTATAACGTAATGCGTTATAACGTCGACCCATATAACGTAATACGTTATAACGTCATCCCATATAACGTAATACGTTATAACGTCATCCCATATAACGCAATACGTTATAACGTCGTCCCACATAACGTAATACGTTATAACGTCATCCCATACTACGTAATGCGTTATAACGTCATCCCATATAACGTAATACGGTATAACGTCATACCATATAACCTATTTACGTTATAACGTCATACCATATAACGTATTACGTTATAACGTCATACCATATAACCTATTACGTTATAACGTCATACCATATAACGTGATACGTTATAACGTTATACCACATGACCTATTACGTTATAACGTCATAACATTTAACGTATTACGTTATAACGTCATGCCATATAACGTAATGCGTTATAGCGTCATACCATATAACGTAATGCGTTATAACGTCGACCCATATTACGTAATACGATATAACGTCACACCATATAACCTATTACGTTATAACGTCATACCATATAACGTGATACGTTATAACGTTATACCACATAACCTATTACGTTATAACGTCATAACATTTAACGTATTACGTTATAACGTCATACCGTATAACCTATTACGTTATAACGTCATACCATATAACGTAATTCGGTACAACGTCATACCACATAACCTATTCACGTTATAACGTCATACCATATAACGTATTACGTTATAACGTCATCCCATATAACGTAATGCGTTATAACGTCTACCCATATTACGTAATACGATATAACGTCACACCATATGACGTATTACGTTATAACGTCATACCGTATAACCTATTACGTTATAACGACATACCATATAACGTAATACGTTATAACGTCATACCATTAAACACAATACGTTATAACCTCGTCCCATATAACCTATTTACGTTATAACGTCATACCATATAACGTATTACGTTATAACGGTATTCCATATAACGTAATACGTTATAACGTCATCCCATATAACGTAATGCGTTATAACGTCTACCCATATTACGTAATACGATATAACGTCACACCATATGACGTATTACGTTATAACGTCATATCGTATAACCTATTACGTTATAACGTCATACCATATAACGTAATACGTTATAACGTCATCCCATATAACGTAATACGTTATAACGTCATCCCATATAACGCAATACGTTATAACGTCGTCCCACATAACCTAATGCGTTATAACGCCATCCCATATTACGCAATGCGTTATAACGTCATCCCATATAACGTAATACGGTATAACGTCATACCATATAACCTATTTACGTTATGACGTCATACCATATAACGTATTACGTTATAACGTCATACCACATAACCTATTACGTTATAACGTCATCCCATATAACGTAATACGTTATAACGTCATACCATATAACGCAATACGTTATAACGTCGTCCGACATAACGTAATACGTTATAGCGTCATCCCATATTACGTAATGCGTTATAACGTCATCCCATATAACGTAATACGCTATAACGTCACACCATATAACGTAATTCGGTATAACGTCATACCATATAACCTAATACGTTATAACGTCATACCATATAACGTAATACGGTATAACGTCACACCATATAACGTAATTCGGTATAACGTCATCCCATATAACGTAATACGTTATAACGTCATCCCATATAACGCAATACGTTATAACGTCGTCCGACATAACGTAATACGTTATAGCGTCATCCCATATTACGTAATACGTTATAACGTCATCCCATATAATGCAATACGTTATAACGTCGTCCGACATAACGTAATACGTTATAGCGTCATCCCATATTACGTAATGCGTTATAACGTCATCCCATATAACGTAATACGGTATAACGTCATACCATATAACCTATTTACGTTATGACGTCATACCATATAACGTAATACGTTATAACGTTATACCATATAACCTATTACGTTATAACGTCATACCATATAACGTATTCCGTTATAACGTCATGCCATATAACGTAATACGTTATAGCGTCATACCATATAACGTAATGCGTTATAACGTCATCCCATATAACGTAATGCGTTATAACGCCATCCCATATAACGCAATACGTTATAACCTCGTCCCACATAACCTAATGCGTTATAACGTCATCCCATACTACGTATTGCGTTATAACGTCATCCCATATAACGTAATACGGTATAACGTCATCCCATATAACGTAATGCGTTATAACGTCTACCCATATTACGTAATACGATATAACGTCACACCATATGACGTATTACGTTATAACGTCATACCGTATAACCTATTACGTTATAACGTCATACCATATAACGTAATTCGGTACAACGTCATACCACATAACCTATTTACGTTATAACGTCATACCATATAACGTATTACGTTATAACGGCATTCCATATAACGTAATACGTTATAACGTCATCCCATATAACGTAATGCGTTATAACGTCTACCCATATTACGTAATACGATATAACGTCACACCATATGACGTATTACGTTATAACGTCATACCGTATAACGTAATGCGTTATAACGTCGACCCATATAACGTAATACGTTATAACGTCATCCCATATAACGTAATACGTTATAACGTCATCCCATATAACGCAATACGTTATAACGTCGTCCCACATAACGTAATACGTTATAACGTCATCCCATACTACGTAATGCGTTATAACGTCATCCCATATAACGTAATACGGTATAACGTCATACCATATAACCTATTTACGTTATAACGTCATACCATATAACCTATTTACGTTATAACGTCACGCCATATAACGTAATGCGTTATAACGTCGACCCATGTTACGGAATACGATATAACGTCACACCATATGACGTATTACGTTATAACGTCATACCGTATAACCTATTACGTTATAACGTCATACCATATAACGTAATACGTTATAACGTTATACCATATAACCTATTACGTTATAACGTCATCCCATATAACGTAATACGTTATAACGTCATCCCATATAACGTAATACGTTATAACGTCATCCCATATAACGCAATACGTTATAACGTCGTCCCACATAACCTAATGCGTTATAACGCCATCCCATATTACGCAATGCGTTATAACGTCATCCCATATAACGTAATACGGTATAACGTCATACCATATAACCTATTTACGTTATGACGTCATACCATATAACGTATTACGTTATAACGTCATACCACATAACCTATTACGTTATAACGTCATCCCATATAACGTAATACGTTATAACGTCATACCATATAACGCAATACGTTATAACGTCGTCCGACATAACGTAATACGTTATAGCGTCATCCCATATTACGTAATGCGTTATAACGTCATCCCATATAACGTAATACGCTATAACGTCACACCATATAACGTAATTCGGTATAACGTCATACCATATAACCTAATACGTTATAACGTCATACCATATAACGTAATACGGTATAACGTCACACCATATAACGTAATTCGGTATAACGTCATCCCATATAACGTAATACGTTATAACGTCATCCCATATAACGCAATACGTTATAACGTCGTCCGACATAACGTAATACGTTATAGCGTCATCCCATATTACGTAATACGTTATAACGTCATCCCATATAATGCAATACGTTATAACGTCGTCCGACATAACGTAATACGTTATAGCGTCATCCCATATTACGTAATGCGTTATAACGTCATCCCATATAACGTAATACGGTATAACGTCACACCATATAACGTAATTCGGTATAACGTCATACCATATAATCTAATACGTTATAACGTCATATCATATAACGTATTACGTTATAACGCCATGCCATATAACGTAATACGTTATAGCGTCATACCATAAAACCTAATACGTTATAACGGTATTCCATATTACGAAATGCGTTATAACGTCATCCCATATAACGAAATACGTTATAACGTCATCCCATATAACGTAATACGTTACAACGTCATCCCATATAACGTAATTCGGTATAACGTCATACCATATAACCCATTAAGTTATAACGTCATACCATATAACCTATTACGTTATAACGCCATCCCATATAACGTAATACGTTATAACGTCATCCCATATAACGTAATACGTTATAACGTCATCCCATATAACGCAATACGTTATAACGTCGTGCCACATAACGTAATACGTTATAACGTCATCCCATACTACGTAATGCGTTATAACGTCATCCCATATAACGTAATACGGTATAACGTCATACCATATAACCTATTTACGTTATAACGTCATACCATATAACGTATTACGTTATAACGTCATACCATATAACCTATTACGTTCTAACGTCATACCATATAACGCAATACGTTATAACGTCGTCCCACATAACGTAATACGTTATAACGTCATCCCATACTACGTATTGCGTTATAACGTCATCCCATATAACGTAATACGGTATAACGTCATCCCATATAACGTAATGCGTTATAACGTCATCCCATATAACGCAATACGTTATAACGTCGTCCCACATAACGTAATACGTTATAACGTCATCCCATATAACGTAATTCGGTATAACGTCATACCATATAACCCATTAAGTTATAACGTCATACCATATAACCTATTACGTTATAACGCCATCCCATATAACGTAATACGTTATAACGTCATCCCATATAACGTAATACGTTATAACGTCATCCCATATAACGCAATACGTTATAACGTCGTCCCACATAACGTAATACGTTATAACGTCATCCCATACTACGTAATGCGTTATAACGTCATCCCATATAACGTAATACGGTATAACGTCATACCATATAACCTATTTACGTTATAACGTCATACCATATAACGTATTACCTTATAACGTCATACCATATAACCTATTACGTTCTAACGTCATACCATATAACGTAATACGTTATAACGTCATCCCATATAACGTAATACGTTATAACGTCATCCCATATAACGCAATACGTTATAACGTCGTCCCACATAACGTAATACGTTATAACGTCATCCCATACTACGTAATGCGTTATAACGTCATCCCATATAACGTAATACGGTGTAACGTCATACCATATAACCTATTTACGTTATAACGTCATACCATATAACGTATTCCGTTATAACGTCATGCCATATAACGTAATACGTTATAGCGTCATACCATATAACGTAATGCGTTATAACGTCATCCCATATAACGTAATGCGTTATAACGCCATCCCATATAACGCAATACGTTATAACCTCGTCCCACATAACCTAATGCGTTATAACGTCATCCCATACTACGTATTGCGTTATAACGTCATCCCATATAACGTAATACGGTATAACGTCATCCCATATAACGTAATGCGTTATAACGTCTACCCATATTACGTAATACGATATAACGTCACACCATATGACGTATTACGTTATAACGTCATACCGTATAACCTATTACGTTATAACGTCATACCATATAACGTAATTCGGTACAACGTCATACCACATAACCTATTTACGTTATAACGTCATACCATATAACGTATTACGTTATAACGGCATTCCATATAACGTAATACGTTATAACGTCATCCCATATAACGTAATGCGTTATAACGTCTACCCATATTACGTAATACGATATAACGTCATACCATATAACCTATTTACGTTATGACGTCATACCATATAACGTATTACGTTATAACGTCATACCACATAACCTATTACGTTATAACGTCATCCCATATAACGTAATACGTTATAACGTCATACCATATAACGCAATACGTTATAACGTCGTCCGACATAACGTAATACGTTATAGCGTCATCCCATATTACGTAATGCGTTATAACGTCATCCCATATAACGTAATACGCTATAACGTCACACCATATAACGTAATTCGGTATAACGTCATACCATATAACCTAATACGTTATAACGTCATACCATATAACGTAATACGGTATAACGTCACACCATATAACGTAATTCGGTATAACGTCATCCCATATAACGTAATACGTTATAACGTCATCCCATATAACGCAATACGTTATAACGTCGTCCGACATAACGTAATACGTTATAGCGTCATCCCATATTACGTAATACGTTATAACGTCATCCCATATAATGCAATACGTTATAACGTCGTCCGACATAACGTAATACGTTATAGCGTCATCCCATATTACGTAATGCGTTATAACGTCATCCCATATAACGTAATACGGTATAACGTCACACCATATAACGTAATTCGGTATAACGTCATACCATATAATCTAATACGTTATAACGTCATATCATATAACGTATTACGTTATAACGCCATGCCATATAACGTAATACGTTATAGCGTCATACCATATAACCTAATACGTTATAACGGTATTCCATATTACGAAATGCGTTATAACGTCATCCCATATAACGAAATACGTTATAACGTCATCCCATATAACGTAATACGTTACAACGTCATCCCATATAACGTAATTCGGTATAACGTCATACCATATAACCCATTAAGTTATAACGTCATACCATATAACCTATTACGTTATAACGCCATCCCATATAACGTAATACGTTATAACGTCATCCCATATAACGTAATACGTTATAACGTCATCCCATATAACGCAATACGTTATAACGTCGTGCCACATAACGTAATACGTTATAACGTCATCCCATACTACGTAATGCGTTATAACGTCATCCCATATAACGTAATACGGTATAACGTCATACCATATAACCTATTTACGTTATAACGTCATACCATATAACGTATTACGTTATAACGTCATACCATATAACCTATTACGTTCTAACGTCATACCATATAACGTAATACGTTATAACGTCATCCCATATAACGTAATTCGGTATAACGTCATACCATATAACCCATTAAGTTATAACGTCATACCATATAACCTATTACGTTATAACGCCATCCCATATAACGTAATACGTTATAACGTCATCCCATATAACGTAATACGTTATAACGTCATCCCATATAACGCAATACGTTATAACGACGTCCCACATAACGTAATACGTTATAACGTCATCCCATACTACGTAATGCGTTATAACGTCATCCCATATAACGTAATACGGTATAACGTCATACCATATAACCTATTTACGTTATAACGTCATACCATATAACGTATTACGTTATAACGTCATACCATATAACCTATTACGTTCTAACGTCATACCATATAACGTAATACGTTATAACGTCATCCCATATAACGTAATACGTTATAACGTCATCCCATATAACGCAATACGTTATAACGTCGTCCCACATAACGTAATACGTTATAACGTCATCCCATACTACGTAATGCGTTATAACGTCATCCCATATAACCTATTTACGTTATAACGTCATACCATATAACGTATTACGTTATAACGTCATACCATATAACCTATTACGTTATAACGTCATACCATATAACGTGATACGTTATAACGTTATACCACATGACCTATTACGTTATAACGTCATAACATTTAACGTATTACGTTATAACGTCATGCCATATAACGTAATGCGTTATAGCGTCATACCATATAACGTAATGCGTTATAACGTCGACCCATATTACGTAATACGATATAACGTCACACCATATAACCTATTACGTTATAACGTCATACCATATAACGTGATACGTTATAACGTTATACCACATAACCTATTACGTTATAACGTCATAACATTTAACGTATTACGTTATAACGTCATACCGTATAACCTATTACGTTATAACGTCATACCATATAACGTAATTCGGTACAACGTCATACCACATAACCTATTCACGTTATAACGTCATACCATATAACGTATTACGTTATAACGTCATCCCATATAACGTAATGCGTTATAACGTCTACCCATATTACGTAATACGATATAACGTCACACCATATGACGTATTACGTTATAACGTCATACCGTATAACCTATTACGTTATAACGACATACCATATAACGTAATACGTTATAACGTCATACCATTAAACACAATACGTTATAACCTCGTCCCATATAACCTATTTACGTTATAACGTCATACCATATAACGTATTACGTTATAACGGTATTCCATATAACGTAATACGTTATAACGTCATCCCATATAACGTAATGCGTTATAACGTCTACCCATATTACGTAATACGATATAACGTCACACCATATGACGTATTACGTTATAACGTCATATCGTATAACCTATTACGTTATAACGTCATACCATATAACGTAATACGTTATAACGTTATACCATATAACCTATTACGTTATAACGTCATCCCATATAACGTAATACGTTATAACGTCATCCCATATAACGTAATACGTTATAACGTCATCCCATATAACGCAATACGTTATAACGTCGTCCCACATAACCTAATGCGTTATAACGCCATCCCATATTACGCAATGCGTTATAACGTCATCCCATATAACGTAATACGGTATAACGTCATACCATATAACCTATTTACGTTATGACGTCATACCATATAACGTATTACGTTATAACGTCATACCACATAACCTATTACGTTATAACGTCATCCCATATAACGTAATACGTTATAACGTCATACCATATAACGCAATACGTTATAACATCGTCCGACATAACGTAATACGTTATAGCGTCATCCCATATTACGTAATGCGTTATAACGTCATCCCATATAACGTAATACGCTATAACGTCACACCATATAACGTAATTCGGTATAACGTCATACCATATAACCTAATACGTTATAACGTCATACCATATAACGTAATACGGTATAACGTCACACCATATAACGTAATTCGGTATAACGTCATCCCATATAACGTAATACGTTATAACGTCATCCCATATAACGCAATACGTTATAACGTCGTCCGACATAACGTAATACGTTATAGCGTCATCCCATATTACGTAATACGTTATAACGTCATCCCATATAATGCAATACGTTATAACGTCGTCCGACATAACGTAATACGTTATAGCGTCATCCCATATTACGTAATGCGTTATAACGTCATCCCATATAACGTAATACGGTATAACGTCACACCATATAACGTAATTCGGTATAACGTCATACCATATAATCTAATACGTTATAACGTCATATCATATAACGTATTACGTTATAACGCCATGCCATATAACGTAATACGTTATAGCGTCATACCATAAAACCTAATACGTTATAACGGTATTCCATATTACGAAATGCGTTATAACGTCATCCCATATAACGAAATACGTTATAACGTCATCCCATATAACGTAATACGTTACAACGTCATCCCATATAACGTAATTCGGTATAACGTCATACCATATAACCCATTAAGTTATAACGTCATACCATATAACCTATTACGTTATAACGCCATCCCATATAACGTAATACGTTATAACGTCATCCCATATAACGTAATACGTTATAACGTCATCCCATATAACGCAATACGTTATAACGTCGTGCCACATAACGTAATACGTTATAACGTCATCCCATACTACGTAATGCGTTATAACGTCATCCCATATAACGTAATACGGTATAACGTCATACCATATAACCTATTTACGTTATAACGTCATACCATATAACGTATTACGTTATAACGTCATACCATATAACCTATTACGTTCTAACGTCATACCATATAACGCAATACGTTATAACGTCGTCCCACATAACGTAATACGTTATAACGTCATCCCATACTACGTATTGCGTTATAACGTCATCCCATATAACGTAATACGGTATAACGTCATCCCATATAACGTAATGCGTTATAACGTCATCCCATATAACGCAATACGTTATAACGTCGTCCCACATAACGTAATACGTTATAACGTCATCCCATATAACGTAATTCGGTATAACGTCATACCATATAACCCATTAAGTTATAACGTCATACCATATAACCTATTACGTTATAACGCCATCCCATATAACGTAATACGTTATAACGTCATCCCATATAACGTAATACGTTATAACGTCATCCCATATAACGCAATACGTTATAACGTCGTCCCATATAACGCAATACGTTATAACCTCGTCCCACATAACCTAATGCGTTATAACGTCATCCCATACTACGTATTGCGTTATAACGTCATCCCATATAACGTAATACGGTATAACGTCATCCCATATAACGTAATGCGTTATAACGTCATCCCATATAACGCAATACGTTATAACCTCGTCCCACATAACCTAATGCGTTATAACGTCATCCCATACTACGTATTGCGTTATAACGTCATCCCATATAACGTAATACGGTATAACGTCATCCCATATAACGTAATGCGTTATAACGTCTACCCATATTACGTAATACGATATAACGTCACACCATATGACGTATTACGTTATAACGTCATACCGTATAACCTATTACGTTATAACGTCATACCATATAACGTAATTCGGTACAACGTCATACCACATAACCTATTTACGTTATAACGTCATACCATATAACGTATTACGTTATAACGGCATTCCATATAACGTAATACGTTATAACGTCATCCCATATAACGTAATGCGTTATAACGTCTACCCATATTACGTAATACGATATAACGTCATACCATATAACCTATTTACGTTATGACGTCATACCATATAACGTATTACGTTATAACGTCATACCACATAACCTATTACGTTATAACGTCATCCCATATAACGTAATACGTTATAACGTCATACCATATAACGCAATACGTTATAACGTCGTCCGACATAACGTAATACGTTATAGCGTCATCCCATATTACGTAATGCGTTATAACGTCATCCCATATAACGTAATACGCTATAACGTCACACCATATAACGTAATTCGGTATAACGTCATACCATATAACCTAATACGTTATAACGTCATACCATATAACGTAATACGGTATAACGTCACACCATATAACGTAATTCGGTATAACGTCATCCCATATAACGTAATACGTTATAACGTCATCCCATATAACGCAATACGTTATAACGTCGTCCGACATAACGTAATACGTTATAGCGACATCCCATATTACGTAATACGTTATAACGTCATCCCATATAATGCAATACGTTATAACGTCGTCCGACATAACGTAATACGTTATAGCGTCATCCCATATTACGTAATGCGTTATAACGTTATCCCATATAACGTAATACGGTATAACGTCACACCATATAACGTAATTCGGTATAACGTCATACCATATAATCTAATACGTTATAACGTCATATCATATAACGTATTACGTTATAACGCCATGCCATATAACGTAATACGTTATAGCGTCATACCATATAACCTAATACGTTATAACGGTATTCCATATTACGAAATGCGTTATAACGTCATCCCATATAACGAAATACGTTATAACGTCATCCCATATAACGTAATACGTTACAACGTCATCCCATATAACGTAATTCGGTATAACGTCATACCATATAACCCATTAAGTTATAACGTCATACCATATAACCTATTACGTTATAACGCCATCCCATATAACGTAATACGTTATAACGTCATCCCATATAACGTAATACGTTATAACGTCATCCCATATAACGCAATACGTTATAACGTCGTGCCACATAACGTAATACGTTATAACGTCATCCCATACTACGTAATGCGTTATAACGTCATCCCATATAACGTAATACGGTATAACGTCATACCATATAACCTATTTACGTTATAACGTCATACCATATAACGTATTACGTTATAACGTCATACCATATAACCTATTACGTTCTAACGTCATACCATATAACGTAATACGTTATAACGTCATCCCATATAACGTAATTCGGTATAACGTCATACCATATAACCCATTAAGTTATAACGTCATACCATATAACCTATTACGTTATAACGCCATCCCATATAACGTAATACGTTATAACGTCATCCCATATAACGTAATACGTTATAACGTCATCCCATATAACGCAATACGTTATAACGTCGTCCCACATAACGTAATACGTTATAACGTCATCCCATACTACGTAATGCGTTATAACGTCATCCCATATAACGTAATACGGTATAACGTCATACCATATAACCTATTTACGTTATAACGTCATACCATATAACGTATTACGTTATAACGTCATACCATATAACCTATTACGTTCTAACGTCATACCATATAACGTAATACGTTATAACGTCATCCCATATAACGTAATACGTTATAACGTCATCCCATATAACGCAATACGTTATAACGTCGTCCCACATAACGTAATACGTTATAACGTCATCCCATACTACGTAATGCGTTATAACGTCATCCCATATAACGTAATACGGTGTAACGTCATACCATATAACCTATTTACGTTATAACGTCATACCATATAACGTATTCCGTTATAACGTCATGCCATATAACGTAATACGTTATAGCGTCATACCATATAACGTAATGCGTTATAACGTCATCCCATATAACGTAATGCGTTATAACGCCATCCCATATAACGCAATACGTTATAACCTCGTCCCACATAACCTAATGCGTTATAACGTCATCCCATACTACGTATTGCGTTATAACGTCATCCCATATAACGTAATACGGTATAACGTCATCCCATATAACGTAATGCGTTATAACGTCTACCCATATTACGTAATACGATATAACGTCACACCATATGACGTATTACGTTATAACGTCATACCGTATAACCTATTACGTTATAACGTCATACCATATAACGTAATTCGGTACAACGTCATACCACATAACCTATTTACGTTATAACGTCATACCATATAACGTATTACGTTATAACGGCATTCCATATAACGTAATACGTTATAACGTCATCCCATATAACGTAATGCGTTATAACGTCTACCCATATTACGTAATACGATATAACGTCACACCATATGACGTATTACGTTATAACGTCATACCGTATAACGTAATGCGTTATAACGTCGACCCATATAACGTAATACGTTATAACGTCATCCCATATAACGTAATACGTTATAACGTCATCCCATATAACGCAATACGTTATAACGTCGTCCCACATAACGTAATACGTTATAACGTCATCCCATACTACGTAATGCGTTATAACGTCATCCCATATAACGTAATACGGTATAACGTCATACCATATAACCTATTTACGTTATAACGTCATACCATATAACGTATTACGTTATAACGTCATACCATATAACCTATTACGTTATAACGTCATACCATATAACGTGATACGTTATAACGTTATACCACATGACCTATTACGTTATAACGTCATAACATTTAACGTATTACGTTATAACGTCATGCCATATAACGTAATGCGTTATAGCGTCATACCATATAACGTAATGCGTTATAACGTCGACCCATATTACGTAATACGATATAACGTCACACCATATAACCTATTACGTTATAACGTCATACCATATAACGTATTACGTTATAACGTCATACCGTATAACCTATTACGTTATAACGTCATACCATATAACGTAATTCGGTACAACGTCATACCACATAACCTATTCACGTTATAACGTCATACCATATAACGTATTACGTTATAACGTCATCCCATATAACGTAATGCGTTATAACGTCTACCCATATTACGTAATACGATATAACGTCACACCATATGACGTATTACGTTATAACGTCATACCGTATAACCTATTACGTTATAACGACATACCATATAACGTAATACGTTATAACGTCATACCATTAAACACAATACGTTATAACCTCGTCCCATATAACCTATTTACGTTATAACGTCATACCATATAACGTATTACGTTATAACGGTATTCCATATAACGTAATACGTTATAACGTCATCCCATATAACGTAATGCGTTATAACGTCTACCCATATTACGTAATACGATATAACGTCACACCATATGACGTATTACGTTATAACGTCATATCGTATAACCTATTACGTTATAACGTCATACCATATAACGTAATACGTTATAACGTTATACCATATAACCTATTACGTTATAACGTCATCCCATATAACGTAATACGTTATAACGTCATCCCATATAACGTAATACGTTATAACGTCATCCCATATAACGCAATACGTTATAACGTCGTCCCACATAACCTAATGCGTTATAACGCCATCCCATATTACGCAATGCGTTATAACGTCATCCCATATAACGTAATACGGTATAACGTCATACCATATAACCTATTTACGTTATGACGTCATACCATATAACGTATTACGTTATAACGTCATACCACATAACCTATTACGTTATAACGTCATCCCATATAACGTAATACGTTATAACGTCATACCATATAACGCAATACGTTATAACGTCGTCCGACATAACGTAATACGTTATAGCGTCATCCCATATTACGTAATGCGTTATAACGTCATCCCATATAACGTAATACGCTATAACGTCACACCATATAACGTAATTCGGTATAACGTCATACCATATAACCTAATACGTTATAACGTCATACCATATAACGTAATACGGTATAACGTCACACCATATAACGTAATTCGGTATAACGTCATCCCATATAACGTAATACGTTATAACGTCATCCCATATAACGCAATACGTTATAACGTCGTCCGACATAACGTAATACGTTATAGCGTCATCCCATATTACGTAATACGTTATAACGTCATCCCATATAATGCAATACGTTATAACGTCGTCCGACATAACGTAATACGTTATAGCGTCATCCCATATTACGTAATGCGTTATAACGTCATCCCATATAACGTAATACGGTATAACGTCATACCATATAACCTATTTACGTTATGACGTCATACCATATAACGTAATACGTTATAACGTTATACCATATAACCTATTACGTTATAACGTCATACCATATAACGTATTCCGTTATAACGTCATGCCATATAACGTAATACGTTATAGCGTCATACCATATAACGTAATGCGTTATAACGTCATCCCATATAACGTAATGCGTTATAACGCCATCCCATATAACGCAATACGTTATAACCTCGTCCCACATAACCTAATGCGTTATAACGTCATCCCATACTACGTATTGCGTTATAACGTCATCCCATATAACGTAATACGGTATAACGTCATCCCATATAACGTAATGCGTTATAACGTCTACCCATATTACGTAATACGATATAACGTCACACCATATGACGTATTACGTTATAACGTCATACCGTATAACCTATTACGTTATAACGTCATACCATATAACGTAATTCGGTACAACGTCATACCACATAACCTATTTACGTTATAACGTCATACCATATAACGTATTACGTTATAACGGCATTCCATATAACGTAATACGTTATAACGTCATCCCATATAACGTAATGCGTTATAACGTCTACCCATATTACGTAATACGATATAACGTCACACCATATGACGTATTACGTTATAACGTCATACCGTATAACGTAATGCGTTATAACGTCGACCCATATAACGTAATACGTTATAACGTCATCCCATATAACGTAATACGTTATAACGTCATCCCATATAACGCAATACGTTATAACGTCGTCCCACATAACGTAATACGTTATAACGTCATCCCATACTACGTAATGCGTTATAACGTCATCCCATATAACGTAATACGGTATAACGTCATACCATATAACCTATTTACGTTATAACGTCATACCATATAACCTATTTACGTTATAACGTCACGCCATATAACGTAATGCGTTATAACGTCGACCCATGTTACGGAATACGATATAACGTCACACCATATGACGTATTACGTTATAACGTCATACCGTATAACCTATTACGTTATAACGTCATACCATATAACGTAATACGTTATAACGTTATACCATATAACCTATTACGTTATAACGTCATCCCATATAACGTAATACGTTATAACGTCATCCCATATAACGTAATACGTTATAACGTCATCCCATATAACGCAATACGTTATAACGTCGTCCCACATAACCTAATGCGTTATAACGCCATCCCATATTACGCAATGCGTTATAACGTCATCCCATATAACGTAATACGGTATAACGTCATACCATATAACCTATTTACGTTATGACGTCATACCATATAACGTATTACGTTATAACGTCATACCACATAACCTATTACGTTATAACGTCATCCCATATAACGTAATACGTTATAACGTCATACCATATAACGCAATACGTTATAACGTCGTCCGACATAACGTAATACGTTATAGCGTCATCCCATATTACGTAATGCGTTATAACGTCATCCCATATAACGTAATACGCTATAACGTCACACCATATAACGTAATTCGGTATAACGTCATACCATATAACCTAATACGTTATAACGTCACACCATATAACGTAATTCGGTATAACGTCATCCCATATAACGTAATACGTTATAACGTCATCCCATATAACGCAATACGTTATAACGTCGTCCGACATAACGTAATACGTTATAGCGTCATCCCATATTACGTAATACGTTATAACGTCATCCCATATAATGCAATACGTTATAACGTCGTCCGACATAACGTAATACGTTATAGCGTCATCCCATATTACGTAATGCGTTATAACGTCATCCCATATAACGTAATACGGTATAACGTCACACCATATAACGTAATTCGGTATAACGTCATACCATATAATCTAATACGTTATAACGTCATATCATATAACGTATTACGTTATAACGCCATGCCATATAACGTAATACGTTATAGCGTCATACCATAAAACCTAATACGTTATAACGGTATTCCATATTACGAAATGCGTTATAACGTCATCCCATATAACGAAATACGTTATAACGTCATCCCATATAACGTAATACGTTACAACGTCATCCCATATAACGTAATTCGGTATAACGTCATACCATATAACCCATTAAGTTATAACGTCATACCATATAACCTATTACGTTATAACGCCATCCCATATAACGTAATACGTTATAACGTCATCCCATATAACGTAATACGTTATAACGTCATCCCATATAACGCAATACGTTATAACGTCGTGCCACATAACGTAATACGTTATAACGTCATCCCATACTACGTAATGCGTTATAACGTCATCCCATATAACGTAATACGGTATAACGTCATACCATATAACCTATTTACGTTATAACGTCATACCATATAACGTATTACGTTATAACGTCATACCGTATAACCTATTACGTTCTAACGTCATACCATATAACGCAATACGTTATAACGTCGTCCCACATAACGTAATACGTTATAACGTCATCCCATACTACGTATTGCGTTATAACGTCATCCCATATAACGTAATACGGTATAACGTCATCCCATATAACGTAATGCGTTATAACGTCATCCCATATAACGCAATACGTTATAACGTCGTCCCACATAACGTAATACGTTATAACGTCATCCCATATAACGTAATTCGGTATAACGTCATACCATATAACCCATTAAGTTATAACGTCATACCATATAACCTATTACGTTATAACGCCATCCCATATAACGTAATACGTTATAACGTCATCCCATATAACGTAATACGTTATAACGTCATCCCATATAACGCAATACGTTATAACGTCGTCCCACATAACGTAATACGTTATAACGTCATCCCATACTACGTAATGCGTTATAACGTCATCCCATATAACGTAATACGGTATAACGTCATACCATATAACCTATTTACGTTATAACGTCATACCATATAACGTATTACCTTATAACGTCATACCATATAACCTATTACGTTCTAACGTCATACCATATAACGTAATACGTTATAACGTCATCCCATATAACGTAATACGTTATAACGTCATCCCATATAACGCAATACGTTATAACGTCGTCCCACATAACGTAATACGTTATAACGTCATCCCATACTACGTAATGCGTTATAACGTCATCCCATATAACGTAATACGGTGTAACGTCATACCATATAACCTATTTACGTTATAACGTCATACCATATAACGTATTCCGTTATAACGTCATGCCATATAACGTAATACGTTATAGCGTCATACCATATAACGTAATGCGTTATAACGTCATCCCATATAACGTAATGCGTTATAACGCCATCCCATATAACGCAATACGTTATAACCTCGTCCCACATAACCTAATGCGTTATAACGTCATCCCATACTACGTATTGCGTTATAACGTCATCCCATATAACGTAATACGGTATAACGTCATCCCATATAACGTAATGCGTTATAACGTCTACCCATATTACGTAATACGATATAACGTCACACCATATGACGTATTACGTTATAACGTCATACCGTATAACCTATTACGTTATAACGTCATACCATATAACGTAATTCGGTACAACGTCATACCACATAACCTATTTACGTTATAACGTCATACCATATAACGTATTACGTTATAACGGCATTCCATATAACGTAATACGTTATAACGTCATCCCATATAACGTAATGCGTTATAACGTCTACCCATATTACGTAATACGATATAACGTCACACCATATGACGTATTACGTTATAACGTCATACCGTATAACGTAATGCGTTATAACGTCGACCCATATAACGTAATACGTTATAACGTCATCCCATATAACGTAATACGTTATAACGTCATCCCATATAACGCAATACGTTATAACGTCGTCCCACATAACGTAATACGTTATAACGTCATCCCATACTACGTAATGCGTTATAACGTCATCCCATATAACGTAATACGGTATAACGTCATACCATATAACCTATTTACGTTATAACGTCATACCATATAACGTATTACGTTATAACGTCATACCATATAACCTATTACGTTATAACGTCATACCATATAACGTGATACGTTATAACGTTATACCACATGACCTATTACGTTATAACGTCATAACATTTAACGTATTACGTTATAACGTCATGCCATATAACGTAATGCGTTATAGCGTCATACCATATAACGTAATGCGTTATAACGTCGACCCATATTACGTAATACGATATAACGTCACACCATATAACCTATTACGTTATAACGTCATACCATATAACGTGATACGTTATAACGTTATACCACATAACCTATTACGTTATAACGTCATAACATTTAACGTATTACGTTATAACGTCATACCGTATAACCTATTACGTTATAACGTCATACCATATAACGTAATTCGGTACAACGTCATACCACATAACCTATTCACGTTATAACGTCATACCATATAACGTATTACGTTATAACGTCATCCCATATAACGTAATGCGTTATAACGTCTACCCATATTACGTAATACGATATAACGTCACACCATATGACGTATTACGTTATAACGTCATACCGTATAACCTATTACGTTATAACGACATACCATATAACGTAATACGTTATAACGTCATACCATTAAACACAATACGTTATAACCTCGTCCCATATAACCTATTTACGTTATAACGTCATACCATATAACGTATTACGTTATAACGTCATGCCATATAACGTAATACGTTATAGCGTCATACCATATAACGTAATGCGTTATAACGTCGACCCATATTACGTAATACGATATAACGTCACACCATATGACGTATTACGTTATAACGTCATACCGTATAACCTATTACGTTATAACGTCATACCATATAACGTAATTCGGTACAACGTCATACCACATAACCTATTTACGTTATAACGTCATACCATATAACGTATTACGTTATAACGGTATTCCATATAACGTAATACGTTATAACGTCATCCCATATAACGTAATGCGTTATAACGTCTACCCATATTACGTAATACGATATAACGTCACACCATATGACGTATTACGTTATAACGTCATATCGTATAACCTATTACGTTATAACGTCATACCATATAACGTAATACGTTATAACGTTATACCATATAACCTATTACGTTATAGCGTCATCCCACATAACGTAATACGTTATAACGTCATCCCATATAACGTAATACGTTATAACGTCATCCCATATAACGCAATACGTTATAACGTCGTTCCACATAACCTAATGCGTTATAACGCCATCCCATATTACGTAATGCGTTATAACGTCATCCCATATAACGTAATACGGTATAACGTCACACCATATAACTTAATTAGTTATAACGTCGACCCATATTACGTAATACGATATAACGTCACACCATATGACGTATTACGTTATAACGTCATACCGTATAACCTATTACGTTATAACGTCACACCATATGACGTATTACGTTATTACGTCATATCGTATAACCTATTACGTTATAACGTCATACCATATAACGTAATACGTTATAACGTCATACCATATAACACAATACGTTATAACGTCGTCCCATATAACCTATTTACGTTATAACGTCATACCATATAACGTATTACGTTATAACGTCATGCCATATAACGTAATACGTTATAGCGTCATACCATATAACGCAATACGTTATAACGTCGTCCCACATAACCTAATGCGTTATAACGCCATCCCATATTACGCAATGAGTTATAACGTCATCCCATATAACGTAATACGGTATAACGTCATACCATATAACCTATTTACGTTATGACGTCATACCATATAACGTATTACGTTATAACGTCATACCATATAACCTATTACGTTATAACGTCATCCCATATATCGTAATACGTTATAACGTCACACCATATAACGCAATACGTTATAACGTCGTCCGACATAACGTAATACGTTATAGCGTCATCCCATATTACGTAATGCGTTATAACGTCATCCCATATAACGTAATACTGTATAACGTCATACCATATAACCTATTTACGTTATAACGTCACACCATCTAACGTAATTCGGTATAACGTCATACCATATAACCTGTTTACGTTATAACGTCATACCATATAACGTATTACGTTATAACGTCACGCCATATAACGTAATGCGTTATAACGTCGACCCATATTACGTAATACGATATAACGTCACACCATATGACGTATTACGTTATAACGTCATACCGTATAACCTATTACGTTATAATATCATACCATATAACGTAATACGTTATAACGTTATACCATATAACCTATTACGTTATAACGTCATCCCATATAACGTAATACGTTATAACGTCATCCCATATAACGTAATACGTTATAACGTCATCCCATATAACGCAATACGTTATAACGTCGTCCCACATAACCTAATGCGTTATAACGCCATCCCATATTACGCAATGAGTTATAACGTCATCCCATATAACGTAATACTGTATAACGTCATACCATATAACCTATTTACGTTATAACGTCACACCATCTAACGTAATTCGGTATAACGTCATACCATATAACGTATTACGTTATAACGTCATGCCATATAACGTAATACGTTATAGCGTCATACCATATAACGTAATGCGTTATAACGTCGACCCATATTACGTAATACGATATAACGTCACACCATATGACGTATTACGTTATAACGTCATACCGTATAACCTATTACGTTATAACGTCATACCATATAACGTAATTCGGTACAACGTCATACCACATAACCTATTTACGTTATAACGTCATACCATATAACGTATTACGTTATAACGGTATTCCATATAACGTAATACGTTATAACGTCATCCCATATAACGTAATGCGTTATAACGTCTACCCATATTACGTAATACGATATAACGTCACACCATATGACGTATTACGTTATAACGTCATATCGTATAACCTATTACGTTATAACGTCATACCATATAACGTAATACGTTATAACGTTATACCATATAACCTATTACGTTATAGCGTCATCCCACATAACGTAATACGTTATAACGTCATCCCATATAACGTAATACGTTATAACGTCATCCCATATAACGCAATACGTTATAACGTCGTTCCACATAAAATAATGCGTTATAACGCCATCCCATATTACGTAATGCGTTATAACGTCATCCCATATAACGTAATACGGTATAACGTCACACCATATAACTTAATTAGTTATAACGTCGACCCATATTACGTAATACGATATAACGTCACACCATATGACGTATTACGTTATAACGTCATACCGTATAACCTATTACGTTATAACGTCACACCATATGACGTATTACGTTATTACGTCATATCGTATAACCTATTACGTTATAACGTCATACCATATAACGTAATACGTTATAACGTCATACCATATAACACAATACGTTATAACGTCGTCCCATATAACCTATTTACGTTATAACGTCATCCCATATAACGTAATACGGTATAACGTCATACCATATAACCTATTTACGTTATGACGTCATACCATATAACGTATTACGTTATAACGTCATACCATATAACCTATTACGTTATAACGTCATCCCATATAACGTAATACGTTATAACGTCACACCATATAACGCAATACGTTATAACGTCGTCCGACATAACGTAATACGTTATAGCGTCATCCCATATTACGTAATGCGTTATAACGTCATCCCATATAACGTAATACGCTATAACGTCACACCATATAACGTAATTCGGTATAACGTCATACCATATAACCTAATACGTTATAACGTCATACCATATAACGTAATACGGTATAACGTCACACCATATAACGTAATTCGGTACAACGTCATCCCATATAACGTAATGCGTTATAACGTCTACCCATGTTACGTAATACGATATAACGTCACACCATATGACGTATTACGTTATAACGTCATACCGTATAACGTAATGCGTTATAACGTCGACCCATATAGCGTAATACGTTATAACGTCATCCCATATAACGTAATACGTTATAACGTCATCCCATATAACGCAATACGTTATAACGTCGTCCCACATAACGTAATACGTTATAACGTCATCCCATACTACGTAATGCGTTATAACGTCATCCCATATAACGTAATACGGTATAACGTCATACCATATAACCTATTTACGTTATAACGTCATACCATATAACCTATTTACGTTATAACGTCACGCCATATAACGTAATGCGTTATAACGTCGACCCATGTTACGGAATACGATATAACGTCACACCATATGACGTATTACGTTATAACGTCATACCGTATAACCTATTACGTTATAACGTCATACCATATAACGTAATACGTTATAACGTTATACCATATAACCTATTACGTTATAACGTCATCCCATATAACGTAATACGTTATAACGTCATCCCATATAACGTAATACGTTATAACGTCATCCCATATAACGCAATACGTTATAACGTCGTCCCACATAACCTAATGCGTTATAACGCCATCCCATATTACGCAATGCGTTATAACGTCATCCCATATAACGTAATACGGTATAACGTCATACCATATAACCTATTTACGTTATGACGTCATACCATATAACGTATTACGTTATAACGTCATACCACATAACCTATTACGTTATAACGTCATCCCATATAACGTAATACGTTATAACCTCATACCATATAACGCAATACGTTATAACGTCGTCCGACATAACGTAATACGTTATAGCGTCATCCCATATTACGTAATGCGTTATAACGTCATCCCATATAACGTAATACGCTATAACGTCACACCATATAACGTAATTCGGTATAACGTCATACCATATAACCTAATACGTTATAACGTCATACCATATAACGTAATACGGTATAACGTCACACCATATAACGTAATTCGGTATAACGTCATCCCATATAACGTAATACGTAATAACGTCATCCCATATAACGCAATACGTTATAACGTCGTCCGACATAACGTAATACGTTATAGCGTCATCCCATATTACGTAATACGTTATAACGTCATCCCATATAATGCAATACGTTATAACGTCGTCCGACATAACGTAATACGTTATAGCGTCATCCCATATTACGTAATGCGTTATAACGTCATCCCATATAACGTAATACGGTATAACGTCATACCATATAACCTATTTACGTTATGACGTCATACCATATAACGTAATACGTTATAACGTTATACCATATAACCTATTACGTTATAACGTCATACCATATAACGTATTCCGTTATAACGTCATGCCATATAACGTAATACGTTATAGCGTCATACCATATAACGTAATGCGTTATAACGTCATCCCATATAACGTAATGCGTTATAACGCCATCCCATATAACGCAATACGTTATAACCTCGTCCCACATAACCTAATGCGTTATAACGTCATCCCATACTACGTATTGCGTTATAACGTCATCCCATATAACGTAATACGGTATAACGTCATCCCATATAACGTAATGCGTTATAACGTCTACCCATATTACGTAATACGATATAACGTCACACCATATGACGTATTACGTTATAACGTCATACCGTATAACCTATTACGTTATAACGTCATACCATATAACGTAATTCGGTACAACGTCATACCACATAACCTATTTACGTTATAACGTCATACCATATAACGTATTACGTTATAACGGCATTCCATATAACGTAATACGTTATAACGTCATCCCATATAACGTAATGCGTTATAACGTCTACCCATATTACGTAATACGATATAACGTCACACCATATGACGTATTACGTTATAACGTCATACCGTATAACGTAATGCGTTATAACGTCGACCCATATAACGTAATACGTTATAACGTCATCCCATATAACGTAATACGTTATAACGTCATCCCATATAACGCAATACGTTATAACGTCGTCCCACATAACGTAATACGTTATAACGTCATCCCATACTACGTAATGCGTTATAACGTCATCCCATATAACGTAATACGGTATAACGTCATACCATATAACCTATTTACGTTATAACGTCATACCATATAACCTATTTACGTTATAACGTCACGCCATATAACGTAATACGTTATAACGTCGTCCGACATAACGTAATACGTTATAGCGTCATCCCATATTACGTAATGCGTTATAACGTCATCCCATATAACGTAATACGGTATAACGTCACACCATATAACGTAATTCGGTATAACGTCATACCATATAATCTAATACGTTATAACGTCATATCATATAACGTATTACGTTATAACGCAATGCCATATAACGTAATACGTTATAGCGTCATACCATATAACCTAATACGTTATAACGGTATTCCATATTACGAAATGCGTTATAACGTCATTCCATATAACGAAATACGTTATAACGTCATCCCATATAACGTAATACGTTACAACGTCATCCCATATAACGTAATTCGGTATAACGTCATACCATATAACCCATTAAGTTATAACGTCATACCATATAACCTATTACGTTATAACGCCATCCCATATAACGTAATACGTTATAACGTCATCCCATATAACGTAATACGTTATAACGTCATCCCATATAACGCAATACGTTATAACGTCGTCCCACATAACGTAATACGTTATAACGTCATCCCATACTACGTAATGCGTTATAACGTCATCCCATATAACGTAATACGGTATAACGTCATACCATATAACCTATTTACGTTATAACGTCATACCATATAACGTATTACGTTATAACGTCATACCATATAACCTATTACGTTCTAACGTCATACCATATAACGTAATACGTTATAACGTCATCCCATATAACGTAATTCGGTATAACGTCATACCATATAACCCATTAAGTTATAACGTCATACCATATAACCTATTACGTTATAACGCCATCCCATATAACGTAATACGTTATAACGTCATCCCATATAACGTAATACGTTATAACGTCATCCCATATAACGCAATACGTTATAACGTCGTCCCACATAACGTAATACGTTATAACGTCATCCCATACTACGTAATGCGTTATAACGTCATCCCATATAACGTAATACGGTATAACGTCATACCATATAACCTATTTACGTTATAACGTCATACCATATAACGTATTACGTTATAACGTCATACCATATAACCTATTACGTTCTAACGTCATACCATATAACGTAATACGTTATAACGTCATCCCATATAACGTAATACGTTATAACGTCATCCCATATAACGCAATACGTTATAACGTCGTCCCACATAACGTAATACGTTATAACGTCATCCCATACTACGTAATGCGTTATAACGTCATCCCATATAACGTAATACGGTATAACGTCATACCATATAACCTATTTACGTTATAACGTCATACCATATAACGTATTCCGTTATAACGTCATGCCATATAACGTAATACGTTATAGCGTCATACCATATAACGTAATGCGTTATAACGTCATCCCATATAACGTAATGCGTTATAACGCCATCCCATATAACGCAATACGTTATAACCTCGTCCCACATAACCTAATGCGTTATAACGTCATCCCATACTACGTATTGCGTTATAACGTCATCCCATATAACCTAATACGGTATAACGTCATCCCATATAACGTAATGCGTTATAACGTCTACCCATATTACGTAATACGATATAACGTCACACCATATGACGTATTACGTTATAACGTCATACCGTATAACCTATTACGTTATAACGTCATACCATATAACGTAATTCGGTACAACGTCATACCACATAACCTATTTACGTTATAACGTCATACCATATAACGTATTACGTTATAACGGCATTCCATATAACGTAATACGTTATAACGTCATCCCATATAACGTAATGCGTTATAACGTCTACCCATATTACGTAATACGATATAACGTCACACCATATGACGTATTACGTTATAACGTCATACCGTATAACGTAATGCGTTATAACGTCGACCCATATAACGTAATACGTTATAACGTCATCCCATATAACGTAATACGTTATAACGTCATCCCATATAACGCAATACGTTATAACGTCGTCCCACATAACGTAATACGTTATAACGTCATCCCATACTACGTAATGCGTTATAACGTCATCCCATATAACGTAATACGGTATAACGTCATACCATATAACCTATTTACGTTATAACGTCATACCATATAACGTATTACGTTATAACGTCATACCATATAACCTATTACGTTATAACGTCATACCATATAACGTGATACGTTATAACGTTATACCACATGACCTATTACGTTATAACGTCATAACATTTAACGTATTACGTTATAACGTCATGCCATATAACGTAATGCGTTATAGCGTCATACCATATAACGTAATGCGTTATAACGTCGACCCATATTACGTAATACGATATAACGTCACACCATATAACCTATTACGTTATAACGTCATACCATATAACGTGATACGTTATAACGTTATACCACATAACCTATTACGTTATAACGTCATAACATTTAACGTATTACGTTATAACGTCATACCGTATAACCTATTACGTTATAACGTCATACCATATAACGTAATTCGGTACAACGTCATACCACATAACCTATTCACGTTATAACGTCATACCATATAACCTATTTACGTTATAACGTCATACCATATAACGTAATGCGTTATAACGTCTACCCATATTACGTAATACGATATAACGTCATACCGTATAACCTATTACGTTATAACGTCATACCATATAACGTAATTCGGTACAACGTCATACCACATAACCTATTTACGTTATAACGTCATACCATATAACGTATTACGTTATAACGTCATCCCATATAACGTAATGCGTTATAACGTCTACCCATATTACGTAATACGATATAACGTCACACCATATGACGTATTACGTTATAACGTCATACCGTATAACCTATTACGTTATAACGTCATACCATATAACGTAATACGTTATAACGTCATACCATTAAACACAATACGTTATAACCTCGTCCCATATAACCTATTTACGTTATAACGTCATACCATATAACGTATTACGTTATAACGTCATGCCATATAACGTAATACGTTATAGCGTCATACCATATAACGTAATGCGTTATAACGTCGACCCATATTACGTAATACGATATAACGTCACACCATATGACGTATTACGTTATAACGTCATACCGTATAACCTATTACGTTATAACGTCATACCATATAACGTAATTCGGTACAACGTCATACCACATAACCTATTTACGTTATAACGTCATCCCACATAACGTAATACGTTATAACGTCATCCCATATAACGTAATACGTTATAACGTCATCCCATATAACGCAATACGTTATAACGTCGTTCCACATAACCTAATGCGTTATAACGCCATCCCATATTACGTAATGCGTTATAACGTCATCTCATATAACGTAATACGGTATAACGTCACACCATATAACGTAATTAGTTATAACGTCGACACATATTACGTAATACGATATAACGTCACACCATATGACGTATTACGTTATAACGTCATACCGTATAACCTATTACGTTATAACGTCACACCATATGACGTATTACGTTATTACGTCATATCGTATAACCTATTACGTTATAACGTCATACCATATAACGTAATACGTTATAACGTCATACCATATAACACAATACGTTATAACGTCGTCCCATATAACCTATTTACGTTATAACGTCATACCATATAACGTATTACGTTATAACGTCATGCCATATAACGTAATACGTTATAGCGTCATACCATATAACGCAATACGTTATAACGTCGTCCCACATAACGTAATACGTTATAACGTCATCCCATATTACGTAATGCGTTATAACGTCATCCCATATAACGTAATACTGTATAACGTCATACCATATAACCTATTTACGTTATAACGTCACACCATCTAACGTAATTCGGTATAACGTCATACCATATAACCTGTTTACGTTATAACGTCATACCATATAACGTATTACGTTATAACGTCACGCCATATAACGTAATGCGTTATAACGTCGACCCATATTACGTAATACGATATAACGTCACACCATATGACGAATTACGTTATAACGTCATACCGTATAACCTATTACGTTATAATATCATACCATATAACGTAATACGTTATAACGTTATACCATATAACCTATTACGTTATAACGTCATCCCATATAACGTAATACGTTATAACGTCATCCCATATAACGTAATACGTTATAACGTCATCCCATATAACGCAATACGTTATAACGTCGTCCCACATAACCTAATGCGTTATAACGCCATCCCATATTACGCAATGCGTTATAACGTCATCCCATATAACGTAATACGGTATAACGTCATACCATATAACCTATTTACGTTATGACGTCATACCATATAACGTATTACGTTATAACGTCATACCATATAACCTATTACGTTATAACGTCATCCCATATAACGTAATACGTTATAACGTCACACCATATAACGCAATACGTTATAACGTCGTCCGACATAACGTAATACGTTATAGCGTCATCCCATATTACGTAATGCGTTATAACGTCATCCCATATAACGTAATACGCTATAACGTCACACCATATAACGTAATTCGGTATAACGTCATACCATATAACCTAATACGTTATAACGTCATACCATATAACGTAATACGGTATAACGTCACACCATATAACGTAATTCGGTATAACGTCATCCCATATAACGTAATACGTTATAACGTCATCCCATATAACGCAATACGTTATAACGTCGTCCGACATAACGTAATACGTTATAGCGTCATCCCATATTACGTAATACGTTATAACGTCATCCCATATAATGCAATACGTTATAACGTCGTCCGACATAACGTAATACGTTATAGCGTCATCCCATATTACGTAATGCGTTATAACGTCATCCCATATAACGTAATACGGTATAACGTCACACCATATAACGTAATGCGTTATAACGTCGACCCATATAACGTAATACCTTATAACGTCAACCCATATAACGTAATACGTTATAACGTCATCCCATATAACGCAATACGTTATAACGTCGTCCCACATAACGTAATACGTTATAACGTCATCCCATACTACGTAATGCGTTATAACGTCATCCCATATAACGTAATACGGTATAACGTCATACCATATAACCTATTTACGTTATAACGTCATACCATATAACCTATTTACGTTATAACGTCATACCATATAACGTATTACGTTATAACGTCATACCATATAACGTAATACGTTATAACGTCATCCCATATAACGTAATACGTTATAACGTCATCCCACATAACGTAATGCGTTATAACGTCGACCCATATAACGTATTACGTTATAACGTCATACCATATAACCTATTACGTTATAACGTCATCCCATATAACGTAATGCGTTATAGCGTCATACCATATAACGTAATGCGTTATAACGTCGACCCATATTACGTAATACGATATAACGTCACACCATATAACCTATTACGTTATAACGTCATACCATATAACGTGATACGTTATAACGTTATACCACATAACCTATTACGTTATAACGTCATCCCATATAACGCAATACGTTATAACTTCGTCCGACATAACGTAATACGTTATAGCGTCATCCCATATTACGTAATACGTTATAACGTCATCCCATATAATGCAATACGTTATAACGTCGTCCGACATAACGTAATACGTTATAGCGTCATCCCATATTACGTAATGCGTTATAACGTCATCCCATATAACGTAATACGGTATAACGTCACACCATATAACGTAATTCGGTATAACGTCATACCATATAATCTAATACGTTATAACGTCATATCATATAACCTATTACGTTCTAACGTCATACCATATAACCTATTACGTTCTAACGTCATACCATATAACGTAATACGTTATAACGTTATACCATATAACCTATTACGTTATAACGTCATACCATATAACGTAATACGTTATAACGTCATCCCATATAACGTAATACGTTATAACGTCATCCCATATAACGCAATACGTTATAACGTCGTCCCATATAACCTATTTACGTTATAACGTCATACCATATAACGTATTCCGTTATAACGTCATGCCATATAACGTAATACGTTATAGCGTCATACCATATAACGTAATGCGTTATAACGTCATCCCATATAACGTAATACGTTATAGCGTCATACCATATAACCTAATACGTTATAACGGTATTCCATATTACGAAATGCGTTATAACGTCATCCCATATAACGAAATACGTTATAACGTCATCCCATATAACGTAATACGTTACAACGTCATCCCATATAACGTAATTCGGTATAACGTCATACCATATAACCCATTAAGTTATAACGTCATACCATATAACCTATTACGTTATAACGCCATCCCATATAACGTAATACGCTTTAACGTCATCCCATATAACGTAATACGTTATAACGTCATCCCATATAACGCAATACGTTATAACGTCGTCCCACATAACGTAATACGTTATAACGTCATCCCATACTACGTAATGCGTTATAACGTCATCCCATATAACGTAATACGGTATAACGTCATACCATATAACCTATTTACGTTATAACGTCATACCATATAACGTATTACGTTATAACGTCATACCATATAACCTATTACGTTCTAACGTCATACCATATAACGTAATACGTTATAACGTTATACCATATAACCTATTACGTTATAACGTCATACCATATAACGTAATACGTTATAACGTCATCCCATATAACGTAATACGTTATAACGTCATCCCATATAACGCAATACGTTATAACGTCGTCCCATATAACCTATTTACGTTATAACGTCATACCATATAACGTATTCCGTTATAACGTCATGCCATATAACGTAATACGTTATAGCGTCATACCATATAACGTAATGCGTTATAACGTCATCCCATATAACGTAATGCGTTATAACGTCATCCCACATAACGTAATACGTTATAACGTCATCCCATACTACGTAATGCGTTATAACGTCATCCCATATAACGTAATACGGTATAACGTCATACCATATAACGTATTACGTTATAACGTCATCCCATATAACGTAATACGTTATAACGTCATCCCACATAACGTAATGCGTTATAACGTCGACCCATATAACGTATTACGTTATAACGTCATACCATATAACGTAATACGTTATAACGTCATCCCATATAACGTAATACGTTATAA
Source organism: Bombus vancouverensis nearcticus (assembly GCF_051014615.1). Taxonomy (NCBI): domain Eukaryota; kingdom Metazoa; phylum Arthropoda; class Insecta; order Hymenoptera; family Apidae; genus Bombus; species Bombus vancouverensis. Next base: position 4,325,283 of record NC_134911.1, read on the forward strand.
CGTCATCCCATATAACGCAATACGTTATAACGTCATCCCATACTACGTAATGCGTTATAACGTCATCCCATATAACGTAATACGGTATAACGTCATACCATATAACCTATTTACGTTATAACGTCATACCATATAACGTATTCCGTTATAACGTCATGCCATATAACGTAATACGTTATAGCGTCATACCATATAACGTAATGCGTTATAACGTCATCCCATATAACGTAATGCGTTATAACGCCATCCCATATAACGCAATACGTTATAACCTCGTCCCACATAACCTAATGCGTTATAACGTCATCCCATACTACGTATTGCGTTATAACGTCATCCCATATAACGTAATACGGTATAACGTCATCCCATATAACGTAATGCGTTATAACGTCTACCCATATTACGTAATACGATATAACGTCACACCGTATGACGTATTACGTTATAACGTCATACCGTATAACCTATTACGTTATAACGTCATACCATATAACGTAATTCGGTACAACGTCATACCACATAACCTATTTACGTTATAACGTCATACCATATAACGTATTACGTTATAACGGCATTCCATATAACGTAATACGTTATAACGTCATCCCATATAACGTAATGCGTTATAACGTCTACCCATATTACGTAATACGATATAACGTCACACCATATGACGTATTACGTTATAACGTCATACCGTATAACGTAATGCGTTATAACGTCGACCCATATAACGTAATACGTTATAACGTCATCCCATATAACGTAATACGTTATAACGTCATCCCATATAACGCAATACGTTATAACGTCGTCCCACATAACGTAATACGTTATAACGTCATCCCATACTACGTAATGCGTTATAACGTCATCCCATATAACGTAATACGGTATAACGTCATACCATATAACCTATCTACGTTATAACGTCATACCATATAACCTATTTACGTTATAACGTCATACCATATAACGTATTTCGTTATAACGTCATACCATATAACGTAATACGTTATAACGTCATCCCATATAACGTAATACGTTATAACGTCATCCCACATAACGTAATGCGTTATAACGTCGACCCATATAACGTATTACGTTATAACGTCATAACATATAACCTATTACGTTATAACGTCATACCATATAACGTAATGCGTTATAGCGTCATACCATATAACGTAATGCGTTATAACGTCGACCCATATTACGTAATACGATATAACGTCACACCATATAACCTATTACGTTATAACGTCATACCATATAACGTGATACGTTATAACGTCATACCATATAACGTGATACGTTATAACGTTATACCACATAACCTATTACGTTATAACGTCATAACATTTAACGTATTACGTTATAACGTCATACCGTATAACCTATTACGTTATAACGTCATACCATATAACGTAATTCGGTACAACGTCATACCACATAACCTATTTACGTTATAACGTCATACCATATAACGTATTACGTTATAACGTCATCCCATATAACGTAATGCGTTATAACGTCTACCCATATTACGTAATACGATATAACGTCACACCATATGACGTATTACGTTATAACGTCATACCGTATAACCTATTACGTTATAACGTCATACCATATAACGTAATTCGGTACAACGTCATACCACATAACCTATTTACGTTATAACGTCATACCATATAACGTATTACGTTATAACGGCATTCCATATAACGTAATACGTTATAACGTCATCCCATTTAACGTAATGCGTTATAACGTCTACCCATATTACGTAATACGATATAACGTCACACCATATGACGTATTACGTTATAACGTCATACCGTATAACGTAATGCGTTATAACGTCGACCCATATAACGTAATACGTTATAACGTCATCCCATATAACGTAATACGTTATAACGTCATCCCATATAACGCAATACGTTATAACGTCGTCCCACATAACGTAATACGTTATAACGTCATCCCATACTACGTAATGCGTTATAACGTCATCCCATATAACGTAATACGGTATAACGTCATACCATATAACCTATTTACGTTATAACGTCATACCATATAACGTATTACGTTATAACGTCATACCATATAACCTATTACGTTATAACGTCATACCATATAACGTGATACGTTATAACGTTATACCACATGACCTATTACGTTATAACGTCATAACATTTAACGTATTACGTTATAACGTCATGCCATATAACGTAATGCGTTATAGCGTCATACCATATAACGTAATGCGTTATAACGTCGACCCATATTACGTAATACGATATAACGTCACACCATATGACGTATTACGTTATAACGTCATACGGTATAACCTATTACGTTATAACGTCATACCATATAACGTAATTCGGTACAACGTCATACCACATAACCTATTTACGTTATAACGTCATACCATATAACGTATTACGTTATAACGGTATTCCATATAACGTAATACGTTATAACGTCATCCCATATAACGTAATGCGTTATAACGTCTACCCATATTACGTAATACGATATAACGTCACACCATATGACGTGTTACGTTATAACGTCATACCATATAACCTATTTACGTTATAACGTCATACCATATAACGTATTACGTTATAACGTCATACCATATAACGTAATACGTTATAACGTCATCCCATATAACGTAATACGTTATAACGTCATCCCACATAACGTAATGCGTTATAACGTCGACCCATATAACGTATTACGTTATAACGTCATACCATATAGCCTATTACGTTATAACGTCATCCCATATAACGTAATGCGTTATAGCGTCATACCATATAACGTAATGCGTTATAACGTCGACCCATATTACGTAATACGATATAACGTCACACCATATAACCTATTACGTTATAACGTCATACCATATAACGTGATACGTTATAACGTTATACCACATAACCTATTACGTTATAACGTCATAACATTTAACGTATTACGTTATAACGTCATACCGTATAACCTATTACGTTATAACGTCATACCATATAACGTAATTCGGTACAACGTCATACCACATAACCTATTTACGTTATAACGTCATACCATATAACGTATTACGTTATAACGTCATCCCATATAACGTAATGCGTTATAACGTCTACCCATATTACGTAATACGATATAACGTCACACCATATGACGTATTACGTTATAACGTCATACCGTATAACCTATTACGTTATAACGTCACACCATATGACGTATTACGTTATAACGTCATATCGTATAACCTATTACGTTATAACGTCATACCATATAACGTAATACGTTATAGCGTCATACCATATAACGTAATGCGTTATAACGTCGACCCATATTACGTAATACGATATAACGTCACACCATATGACGTATTACGTTATAACGTCATACCGTATAACCTATTACGTTATAACGTCATACCATATAACGTAATTCGGTACAACGTCATACCACATAACCTATTTACGTTATAACGTCATACCATATAACGTATTACGTTATAACGGCATTCCATATAACGTAATACGTTATAACGTCATCCCATATAACGTAATGCGTTATAACGTCTACCCATATTACGTAATACGATATAACGTCACACCATATGACGTATTACGTTATAACGTCATACCGTATAACGTAATGCGTTATAACGTCGACCCATATAACGTAATACGTTATAACGTCATCCCATATAACGTAATACGTTATAACGTCATCCCATATAACGCAATACGTTATAACGTCGTCCCACATAACGTAATACGTTATAACGTCATCCCATACTACGTAATGCGTTATAACGTCATCCCATATAACGTAATACGGTATAACGTCATACCATATAACCTATTTACGTTATAACGTCATACCATATAACGTATTACGTTATAACGTCATACCATATAACCTATTACGTTATAACGTCATACCATATAACGTGATTCGTTATAACGTTATACCACATGACCTATTACGTTATAACGTCATAACATTTAACGTATTACGTTATAACGTCATGCCATATAACGTAATGCGTTATAGCGTCATACCATATAACGTAATGCGTTATAACGTCGACCCATATTACGTAATACGATATAACGTCACACCATATGACGTATTACGTTATAACGTCATACCGTAAAACCTATTACGTTATAACGTCATACCATATAACGTAATTCGGTACAACGTCATACCACATAACCTATTTACGTTATAACGTCATACCATATAACGTATTACGTTATAACGGTATTCCATATAACGTAATACGTTATAACGTCATCCCATATAACGTAATGCGTTATAACGTCTACCCATATTACGTAATACGATATAACGTCACACCATATGACGTATTACGTTATAACGTCATATCGTATAACCTATTACGTTATAACGTCATACCATATAACGTAATACGTTATAACGTTATACCATATAACCTATTACGTTATAACGTCATCCCACATAACGTAATACGTTATAACGTCATCCCATATAACGTAATACGTTATAACGTCATCCCATATAACGCAATACGTTATAACGTCGTTCCACATAACCTAATGCGTTATAACGCCATCCCATATTACGTAATGCGTTATAACGTCATCCCATATAACGTAATACGGTATAACGTCACACCATATAACGTAATTAGTTATAACGTCGACCCATATTACGTAATACGATATAACGTCACACCATATGACGTATTACGTTATAACGTCATACCGTATAACCTATTACGTTATAACGTCACACCATATGACGTATTACGTTATTGCGTCATATCGTATAACCTATTACGTTATAACGTCATACCATATAACGTAATACGTTATAACGTCATACCATATAACACAATACGTTATAACGTCGTCCCATATAACCTATTTACGTTATAACGTCATACCATATAACGTATTACGTTATAACGTCATGCCATATAACGTAATACGTTATAGCGTCATACCATATAACGCAATACGTTATAACGTCGTCCCACATAACGTAATACGTTATAACGTCATCCCATATTACGTAATGCGTTATAACGTCATCCCATATAACGTAATACTGTATAACGTCATACCATATAACCTATTTACGTTATAACGTCACACCATATAACGTAATTCGGTATAACGTCATTCCATATAACCTATTTACGTTATAACGTCATACCATATAACGTATTACGTTATAACGTCACGCCATATAACGTAATGCGTTATAACGTCGACCCATATTACGTAATACGATATAACGTCACACCATATGACGTATTACGTTATAACGTCATACCGTATAACCTACTACGTTATAATATCATACCATATAACGTAATACGTTATAACGTTATACCATATAACCTATTACGTTATAACGTCATCCCATATAACGTAATACGTTATAACGTCATCCCATATAACGTAATACGTTATAACGTCATCCCATATAACGCAATACGTTATAACGTCGTCCCACATAACGTAATACGTTATAACGTCATCCCATATTACGCAATGCGTTATAACGTCATCCCATATAACGTAATACGGTATAACGTCATACCATATAACCTATTTACGTTATGACGTCATACCATATAACGTATTACGTTATAACGTCATGCCATATAACGTAATACGTTATAGCGTCATACCATATAACGCAATACGTTATAACGTCGTCCCACATAACGTAATACGTTATAACGTCATCCCATATTACGTAATGCGTTATAACGTCATCCCATATAACGTAATACGTTATAACGTCATACCATATAACACAATACGTTATAACGTCGTCCCATATAACCCATTTACGTTATAACGTCATACCATATAACGTATTACGTTATAACGTCATGCCATATAACGTAATACGTTATAGCGTCATACCATATAACGCAATACGTTATAACGTCGTCCCACATAACGTAATACGTTATAACGTCATCCCATATTACGCAATGCGATATAACGTCATCCCATATAACGTAATACGGTATAACGTCATACCATATAACCTATTTACGTTATGACGTCATACCATATAACGTATTACGTTATAACGTCATACCATATAACCTATTACGTTATAACGTCATCCCATATAACGTAATACGTTATAACGTCATACCATATAACGCAATACGTTATAACGTCGTCCGACATAACGTAATACGTTATAGCGTCATCCCATATTACGTAATGCGTTATAACGTCATCCCATATAACGTAATACGCTATAACGTCATCCCATATTAAGCAATGCGATATAACGTCATCCCATATAACGTAATACGTTATAGCGTCATACCATATAACGCAATACGTTATAACGTCGTCCCACATAACGTAATACGTTATAACGTCATCCCATATTACGCAATGCGATATAACGTCATCCCATATAACGTAATACGGTATAACGTCATACCATATAACCTATTTACGTTATAACGTCATACCATATAACCTATTACGTTATAACGTCATCCCATATAACGTAATACGTTATAACGTCATACCATATAACGCAATACGTTATAACGTCGTCCGACATAACGTAATACGTTATAGCGTCATCCCATATTACTTAATGCGTTATAACGTCGTCCCACATAACGTAATACGTTATAACGTCATCCCATATTACGCAATGCGATATAACGTCATCCCATATAACGTAATACGGTATAACGTCATACCATATAACCTATTTACGTTATGACGTCATACCATATAACGTATTACGTTATAACGTCATACCATATAACCTAATACGTTATAACGTCATACCATATAACGTAATACGGTATAACGTCACACCATATAACGTAATTCGGTATAACGTCATCCCATATAACGTAATACGTTATAACGTCATCCCATATAACGCAATACGTTATAACGTCGTCCGACATAACGTAATACGTTATAGCGTCATCCCATATTACGTAATACGTTATAACGTCATCCCATATAATGCAATACGTTATAACGTCGTCCGACATAACGTAATACGTTATAGCGTCATCCCATATTACGTAATGCGTTATAACGTCATCCCATATAACGTAATACGGTAAAACGTCACACCATATAACGTAATTCGGTATAACGTCATACCATATAATCTAATACGTTATAACGTCATATCATATAACGTATTACGTTATAACGCCATGCCATATAACGTAATACGTTATAGCGTCATACCATATAACCTAATACGTTATAACGGTATTCCATATTACGAAATGCGTTATAACGTCATCCCATATAACGAAATACGTTATAACGTCATCCCATATAACGTAATACGTTACAACGTCATCCCATACTACGTATTGCGTTATAACGTCATCCCATATAACGTAATACGGTATAACGTCATCCCATATAACGTAATGCGTTATAACGTCTACCCATATTACGTAATACGATATAACGTCACACCATATGACGTATTACGTTATAACGTCATACCGTATAACCTATTACGTTATAACGTCATACCATATAACGTAATTCGGTACAACGTCATACCACATAACCTATTTACGTTATAACGTCATACCATATAACGTATTACGTTATAACGGCATTCCATATAACGTAATACGTTATAACGTCATCCCATATAACGTAATGCGTTATAACGTCTACCCATATTACGTAATACGATATAACGTCACACCATATGACGTATTACGTTATAACGTCATACCGTATAACGTAATGCGTTATAACGTCGACCCATATAACGTAATACGTTATAACGTCATCCCATATAACGTAATACGTTATAACGTCATCCCATATAACGCAATACGTTATAACGTCGTCCCACATAACGTAATACGTTATAACGTCATCCCATACTACGTAATGCGTTATAACGTCATCCCATATAACGTAATACGGTATAACGTCATACCATATAACCTATTTACGTTATAACGTCATACCATATAACCTATTTACATTATAACGTCATACCATATAACGTATTACGTTATAACGTCATACCATATAACGTAATACGTTATAACGTCATCCCATATAACGTAATACGTTATAACGTCATCCCACATAACGTAATGCGTTATAACGTCGACCCATATAACGTATTACGTTATAACGTCATACCATATAACCTATTACGTTATAACGTCATCCCATATAACGTAATGCGTTATAGCGTCATACCATATAACGTAATGCGTTATAACGTCGACCCATATTACGTAATACGATATAACGTCACACCATATAACCTATTACGTTATAACGTCATACCATATAACGTGATACGTTATAACGTTATACCACATAACCTATTACGTTATAACGTCATACCATATAACGTAATGCGTTATAACGTCGACCCATATAACGTATTACGTTATAACGTCATACCATATAACCTATTACGTTATAACGTCATCCCATATAACGTAATGCGTTATAGCGTCATACCATATAACGTAATGCGTTATAACGTCGACCCATATTACGTAATACGATATAACGTCACACCATATAACCTATTACGCTATAACGTCATACCATATAACGTAATTCGGTACAACGTCATACCACATAACCTATTTACGTTATAACGTCATACCATATAACGTATTACGTTATAACGTCATCCCATATAACGTAATGCGTTATAACGTCTACCCATATTACGTAATACGATATAACGTCGACCCATATTACGTAATACGATATAACGTCACACCATATAACCTATTACGCTATAACGTCATACCATATAACGTAATTCGGTACAACGTCATACCACATAACCTATTTACGTTATAACGTCATACCATATAACGTATTACGTTATAACGTCATCCCATATAACGTAATGCGTTATAACGTCTACCCATATTACGTAATACGATATAACGTCACACCATATGACGTATTACGTTATAACGTCATACCGTATAACCTATTACGTTATAACGTCACACCGTATGACGTATTACGTTATAACGTCATATCGTATAACCTATTACGTTATAACGTCATACCATATAACGTAATACGTTATAGCGTCATACCATATAACGTAATGCGTTATAACGTCGACCCATATTACGTAATACGATATAACGTCACACCATATGACGTATTACGTTATAACGTCATTCCGTATAACCTATTACGTTATAACGTCATACCATATAACGTAATTCGGTACAACGTCATACCACATAACCTATTTACGTTATAACGTCATACCATATAACGTAATGCGTTATAACGACGACCCATATTACGTAATACGATATAACGTCACACCATATGACGTATTACGTTATAACGTCATACCGTATAACCTATTACGTTATAACGTCATACCATATAACGTAATTCGGTACAACGTCATACCACATAACCTATTTACGTTATAACGTCATACCATATAACGTATTACGTTATAACGGTATTCTATATAACGTAATACGTTATAACGTCATCCCATATAACGTAATGCGTTATAACGTCTACCCATATTACGTAATACGATATAACGTCACACCATATGACGTATTACGTTATAACGTCATATCGTATAACCTATTACGTTATAACGTCATACCATATAACGTAATACGTTATAACGTTATACCATATAACCTATTACGTTATAACGTCATCCCACATAACGTAATACGTTATAACGTCATCCCATATAACGTAATACGTTATAACGTCATCCCATATAACGCAATACGTTATAACGTCGTTCCACATAACCTAATGCGTTATAACGCCATCCCATATTACGTAATGCGTTATAACGTCATCCCATATAACGTAATACGGTATAACGTCACACCATATAACGTAATTCGTTATAACGTCGACCCATATTACGTAATACGATATAACGTCACACCATATGACGTATTACGTTATAACGTCATACCGTATAACCTATTACGTTATAACGTCACACCATATGACGTATTACGTTATAACGTCATATCGTATAACCTATTACGTTATAACGTCATACCATATAACGTAATACGTTATAACGTCATACCATATAACACAATACGTTATAACGTCGTCCCATATAACCTATTTACGTTATAACGTCATACCATATAACGTATTACGTTATAACGTCATGCCATATTACGTAATACGTTATAGCGTCATACCATATAACGTAATGCGTTATAACGTCGACCCATATTACGTAATATGATATAACGTCACACCATATGAGGTATTACGTTATAACGTCATACCGTATAACCTATTACGTTATAACGACATACCATATAACGTAATTCGGTACAACGTCATACCACATAACCTATTTACGTTATAACGTCATACCATATAACGTATTACGTTATAACGGTATTCCATATAACGTAATACGTTATAACGTCATCCCATATAACGTAATGCGTTATAACGTCTACCCATAATACGTAATACGATATAACGTCACACCATATGACGTATTACGTTATAACGTCATACCGTATAACCTATTACGTTATAACGTCATACCATATAACGTAATACGTTATAACGTTATACCATATAACCTATTACGTTATAACGTCATCCCACATAACGTAATACGTTATAACGTCATCTCATATAACGTAATACGGTATAACGTCATACCATATAACCTATTTACGTTATGACGTCATACCATATAACGTATTACGTTATAACGTCATACCATATAACCTATTACGTTATAACGTCATACCATATAACGTAATACGTTATAACGTCATCCCATATAACGTAATTCGGTATAACGTCATACCATATAACCTATTAAGTTATAACGTCATACCATATAACCTATCACGTTATAACGTCATCCCATATAACGTAATACGTTATAACGTCATACCATATTACGTAATACGTTATAACGTCATCCCATATAACGAAATACGTTATAACGTCATCCCATATAACGTAATACGTTATAACGTCATCCCATATAACGTAATACGGTATAACGTCATACCGTATAACCTATTTACGTTATACCGTCATACCATATAACGTATTACGTTATACCGTCATACCATATAAAATATTATGTTATAACGTCACACCATATAACGTAATACGTTATAATTTTATACCATATATCCTATTACGTTATAACGTCATGCCATATAACGTAATACGTTATAGCGTCATACCATATAACCAAATACGTTATAACGGTATTCCATATATCGTAATACGTTATAACGTCATCCCATATAACGTAATGCGTTATAACGTCGAGCCATATTACGTAATACGATATAACGTCACACCATATGACGTATTACGTTATAACGTCATACCGTATAACCTATTACGTTATAACGTCATACCATATAACGTAATACGTTATAACGTTATACCATATATCCTATTACGTTATAACGTCAGCCCATATAACGTAATATGTTATAATGTTTTCCCATATTACGTAATACGTTATAACGTTATCCCATATAACGTAATACGGTATAACGTCATACCATATAACCTATTACGTTATAACGTCATCCCATATAACGTAATACGTTACAACGTCATCCCATATAACGTAATACGTTATAACGTCATCCCATATAACGTAATACGGTATTTCGTCATACCATATAACCTATTTACGTTATAACGTCATACCATATAACGTAATACGGTATAACGTCATACCATATAACTTATTACGTTATAACGTCATACCATATAACGTAATACGTTATAACGTTATACCATATAACCTATTACGTTATAACGTCATCCCGTATTACGTAATACGTTATAACGTCATCCCATATAACGTAATACGTTATAACGTCATACCATATAACGCAATACGTTATAACGTCGTCCCATATAACGTAATACGTTATAACGTCATCCCATAAAACGTAATACGTTATAACGTCATCCCATATAACGCAATACGTTACAACGTCGTCCCACATAACGTAGTACGTTATAACGTCATCCCATACTTCGTAATGCGTTATAACGTCATCCCATATAACGTAATACGGTATAACGTCATACCATATAACCTATTACGTTATAACGTCGACCCATATAACGTATTACGTTATAACGTCATACCATATAACCTATTACGTTATAACGTCATCCCATATAACGTAAGGCGTTATAGCGTCATACCATATAACGTAATGCGTTATAACGTCGACCCATATTACGTAATACGATATAACGTCACACCATATAACCTATTACGTTATAACGTCATACCATATAACGTGATACGTTATAACGTTATACCACATAACCTATTACGTTATAACGTCATAACATTTAACGTATTACGTTATAACGTCATACCGTATAACCTATTACGTTATAACGTCATACCATATAACGTAATTCGGTACAACGTCATACCACATAACCTATTTACGTTATAACGTCATACCATATAACGTATTACGTTATAACGTCATCCCATATAACGTAATGCGTTATAACGTCTACCCATATTACGTAATACGATATAACGTCACACCATATGACGTATTACGTTATAACGTCATACCGTATAACCTATTACGTTATAACGTCACACCATATGACGTATTACGTTATAACGTCATATCGTATAACCTATTACGTTATAACGTCATACCATATAACGTAATACGTTATAGCGTCATACCATATAACGTAATGCGTTATAACGTCGACCCATATTACGTAATACGATATAACGTCACACCATATGACGTATTACGTTATAACGTCATACCGTATAACCTATTACGTTATAACGTCATACCATATAACGTAATTCGGTACAACGTCATACCACATAACCTATTTACGTTATAACGTCATACCATATAACGTATTACGTTATAACGGCATTCCATATAACGTAATACGTTATAACGTCATCCCATTTAACGTAATGCGTTATAACGTCTACCCATATTACGTAATACGATATAACGTCACACCATATGACGTATTACGTTATAACGTCATACCGTATAACGTAATGCGTTATAACGTCGACCCATATAACGTAATACGTTATAACGTCATCCCATATAACGTAATACGTTATAACGTCATCCCATATAACGCAATACGTTATAACGTCGTCCCACATAACGTAATACGTTATAACGTCATCCCATGCTACGTAATGCGTTATAACGTCATCCCATATAACGTAATACGGTATAACGTCATACCATATAACCTATTTACGTTATAACGTCATACCATATAACGTATTACGTTATAACGTCATACCATATAACCTATTACGTTATAACGTCATACCATATAACGTGATACGTTATAACGTTATACCACATGACCTATTACGTTATAACGTCATAACATTTAACGTACTACGTTATAACGTCATGCCATATAACGTAATGCGTTATAGCGTCATACCATATAACGTAATGCGTTATAACGTCGACCCATATTACGTAATACGATATAACGTCACACCATATGACGTATTACGTTATAACGTCATACGGTATAACCTATTACGTTATAACGTCATACCATATAACGTAATTCGGTACAACGTCATACCACATAACCTATTTACGTTATAACGTCATACCATATAACGTATTACGTTATAACGGTATTCCATATAACGTAATACGTTATAACGTCATCCCATATAACGTAATGCGTTATAACGTCTACCCATATTACGTAATACGATATAACGTCACACCATATGACGTATTACGTTATAACGTCATACCATATAACCTATTTACGTTATAACGTCATACCATATAACGTATTACGTTATAACGTCATACCATATAACGTAATACGTTATAACGTCATCCCATATAACGTAATACGTTATAACGTCATCCCACATAACGTAATGCGTTATAACGTCGACCCATATAACGTATTACGTTATAACGTCATACCATATAGCCTATTACGTTATAACGTCATCCCATATAACGTAATGCGTTATAGCGTCATACCATATAACGTAATGCGTTATAACGTCGACCCATATTACGTAATACGATATCACGTCACACCATATAACCTATTACGTTATAACGTCATACCATATAACGTGATACGTTATAACGTTATACCACATAACCTATTACGTTATAACGTCATAACATTTAACGTATTACGTTATAACGTCATACCGTATAACCTATTACGTTATAACGTCATACCATATAACGGAATTCGGTACAACGTCATACCACATAACCTATTTACGTTATAACGTCATACCATATAACGTATTACGTTATAACGTCATCCCATATAACGTAATGCGTTATAACGTCTACCCATATTACGTAATACGATATAACGTCACACCATATGACGTATTACGTTATAACGTCATACCGTATAACCTATTACGTTATAACGTCACACCATATGACGTATTACGTTATAACGTCATATCGTATAACCTATTACGTTATAACGTCATACCATATAACGTAATACGTTATAGCGTCATACCATATAACGTAATGCGTTATAACGTCGACCCATATTACGTAATACGATATAACGTCACACCATATGACGTATTACGTTATAACGTCATACCGTATAACCTATTACGTTATAACGTCATACCATATAACGTAATTCGGTACAACGTCATACCACATAACCTATTTACGTTATAACGTCATACCATATAACGTATTACGTTATAACGGCATTCCATATAACGTAATACGTTATAACGTCATCCCATATAACGTAATGCGTTATAACGTCTACCTATATTACGTAATACGATATAACGTCACACCATATGACGTATTACGTTATAACGTCATACCGTATAACGTAATGCGTTATAACGTCGACCCATATAACGTAATACGTTATAACGTCATCCCATATAACGTAATACGTTATAACGTCATCCCATATAACGCAATACGTTATAACGTCGTCCCACATAACGTAATACGTTATAACGTCATCCCATACTACGTAATCCGTTATAACGTCATCCCATATAACGTGATACGTTATAACGTTATACCACATGACCTATTACGTTATAACGTCATAACATTTAACGTATTACGTTATAACGTCATGCCATATAACGTAATGCGTTATAGCGTCATACCATATAACGTAATGCGTTATAACGTCGACCCATATTACGTAATACGATATAACGTCACACCATATGACGTATTACGTTATAACGTCATACCGTATAACCTATTACGTTATAACGTCATACCATATAACGTAATTCGGTACAACGTCATACCACATAACCTATTTACGTTATAACGTCATACCATATAACGTATTACGTTATAACGGTATTCCATATAACGTAATACGTTATAACGTCATCCCATATAACGTAATGCGTTATAACGTCTACCCATATTACGTAATACGATATAACGTCACACCATATGACGTATTACGTTATAACGTCATATCGTATAACCTATTACGTTATAACGTCATACCATATAACGTAATACGTTATAACGTTATACCATATAACCTATTACGTTATAACGTCATCCCACATAACGTAATACGTTATAACGTCATCCCATATAACGTAATACGTTATAACGTCATCCCATATAACGTAATACGTTATAACGTCATCCCATATAACGCAATACGTTATAACGTCGTTCCACATAACCTAATGCGTTATAACGCCATCCCATATTACGTAATGCGTTATAACGTCATCCCATATAACGTAATACGGTATAACGTCACACCATATAACGTAATTAGTTATAACGTCGACCCATATTACGTAATACGATATAACGTCACACCATATGACGTATTACGTTATAACGTCATACCGTATAACCTATTACGTTATAACGTCACACCATATGACGTATTACGTTATTACGTCATATCGTATAACCTATTACGTTATAACGTCATACCATATAACGTAATACGTTATAACGTCATACCATATAACACAATACGTTATAACGTCGTCCCATATAACCTATTTACGTTATAACGTCATACCATATAACGTATTACGTTATAACGTCATGCCATATAACGTAATACGTTATAGCGTCATACCATATAACGCAATACGTTATAACGTCGTCCCACATAACGTAATACGTTATAACGTCATCCCATATTACGTAATGCGTTATAACGTCATCCCATATAACGTAATACTGTATAACGACATACCATATAACCTATTTACGTTATAACGTCACACCATATAACGTAATTCGGTATAACGTCATACCATATAACCTATTTACGTTATAACGTCATACCATATAACGTATTACGTTATAACGTCACGCCATATAACGTAATGCGTTATAACGTCGACCCATATTACGTAATACGATATAACGTCACACCATATGACGTATTACGTTATAACGTCATACCGTATAACCTATTACGTTATAATATCATACCATATAACGTAATACGTTATAACGTTATACCATATAACCTATTACGTTATAACGTCATCCCATATAACGTAATACGTTATAACGTCATCCCATATAACGTAATACGTTATAACGTCATCCCATATAACGCAATACGTTATAACGTCGTCCCACATAACGTAATACGTTATAACGTCATCCCATATTACGCAATGCGTTATAACGTCATCCCATATAACGTAATACGGTATAACGTCATACCATATAACCTATTTACGTTATGACGTCATACCATATAACGTATTACGTTATAACGTCATGCCATATAACGTAATACGTTATAGCGTCATACCATATAACGCAATACGTTATAACGTCGTCCCACATAACGTAATACGTTATAACGTCATCCCATATTACGTAATGCGTTATAACGTCATCCCATATAACGTAATACGTTATAACGTCATACCATATAACACAATACGTTATAACGTCGTCCCATATAACCTATTTACGTTATAACGTCATACCATATAACGTATTACGTTATAACGTCATGCCATATAACGTAATACGTTATAGCGTCATACCATATAACGCAATACGTTATAACGTCGTCCCACATAACGTAATACGTTATAACGTCATCCCATATTACGCAATGCGATATAACGTCATCCCATATAACGTAATACGGTATAACGTCATACCATATAACCTATTTACGTTATGACGTCATACCATATAACGTATTACGTTATAACGTCATACCATATAACCTATTACGTTATAACGTCATCCCATATAACGTAATACGTTATAACGTCATACCATATAACGCAATACGTTATAACGTCGTCCGACATAACGTAATACGTTATAGCGTCATCCCATATTACGTAATACGTTATAACGTCATCCCATATAATGCAATACGTTATAACGTCGTCCGACATAACGTAATACGTTATAGCGTCATCCCATATTACGTAATGCGTTATAGCGTCATACCATATAACCTAATACGTTATAACGGTATTCCATATTACGAAATGCGTTATAACGTCATCCCATATAACGAAATACGTTATAACGTCATCCCATATAACGTAATACGTTACAACGTCATCCCATACTACGTATTGCGTTATAACGTCATCCCATATAACGTAATACGGTATAACGTCATCCCATATAACGTAATGCGTTATAACGTCTACCCATATTACGTAATACGATATAACGTCACACCATATGACGTATTAGGTTATAACGTCATACCGTATAACCTATTACGTTATAACGTCATACCATATAACGTAATTCGGTACAACGTCATACCACATAACCTATTTACGTTATAACGTCATACCATATAACGTATTACGTTATAACGGCATTCCATATAACGTAATACGTTATAACGTCATCCCATATAACGTAATGCGTTATAACGTCTACCCATATTACGTATTACGATATAACGTCACACCATATGACGTATTACGTTATAACGTCATACCGTATAACGTAATGCGTTATAACGTCGACCCATATAACGTAATACGTTATAACGTCATCCCATATAACGTAATACGTTATAACGTCATCCCATATAACGCAATGCGTTATAACGTCGACCCATATAACGTATTACGTTATAACGTCATACCATATAGCCTATTACGTTATAACGTCATCCCATATAACGTAATGCGTTATAGCGTCATACCATATAACGTAATGCGTTATAACGTCGACCCATATTACGTAATACGATATAACGTCACACCATATAACCTATTACGTTATAACGTCATACCATATAACGTGATACGTTATAACGTTATACCACATAACCTATTACGTTATAACGTCATAACATTTAACGTATTACGTTATAACGTCATACCGTATAACCTATTACGTTATAACGTCATACCATATAACGTAATTCGGTACAACGTCATACCACATAACCTATTTACGTTATAACGTCATACCATATAACGTATTACGTTATAACGTCATCCCATATAACGTAATGCGTTATAACGTCTACCCATATTACGTAATACGATATAACGTCACACCATATGACGTATTACGTTATAACGTCATACCGTATAACCTATTACGTTATAACGTCACACCATATGACGTATTACGTTATAACGTCATATCGTATAACCTATTACGTTATAACGTCATACCATATAACGTAATACGTTATAGCGTCATACCATATAACGTAATGCGTTATAACGTCGACCCATATTACGTAATACGATATAACGTCACACCATATGACGTATTACGTTATAACGTCATACCGTATAACCTATTACGTTATAACGTCATACCATATAACGTAATTCGGTACAACGTCATACCACATAACCTATTTACGTTATAACGTCATACCATATAACGTATTACGTTATAACGGCATTCCATATAACGTAATACGTTATAACGTCATCCCATATAACGTAATGCGTTATAACGTCTACCCATATTACGTAATACGATATAACGTCACACCATATGACGTATTACGTTATAACGTCATACCGTATAACGTAATGCGTTATAACGTCGACCCATATAACGTAATACGTTATAACGTCATCCCATATAACGTAATACGTTATAACGTCATCCCATATAACGCAATACGTTATAACGTCGTCCCACATAACGTAATACGTTATAACGTCATCCCATACTACGTAATGCGTTATAACGTCATCCCATATAACGTAATACGGTATAACGTCATACCATATAACCTATTTACGTTATAACGTCATACCATATAACGTATTACGTTATAACGTCATACCATATAACCTATTACGTTATAACGTCATACCATATAACGTGATACGTTATAACGTTATACCACATGACCTATTACGTTATAACGTCATAACATTTAACGTATTACGTTATAACGTCATGCCATATAACGTAATGCGTTATAGCGTCATACCATATAACGTAATGCGTTATAACGTCGACCCATATTACGTAATACGATATAACGTCACACCATATGACGTATTACGTTATAACGTCATATCGTATAACCTATTACGTTATAACGTCATACCATATAACGTAATACGTTATAACGTTATACCATATAACCTATTACGTTTTAACGTCATCCCACATAACGTAATACGTTATAACGTCATCCCATATAACGTAATACGTTATAACGTCATCCCATATAACGCAATACGTTATAACGTCGTTCCACATAACCTAATGCGTTATAACGCCATCCCATATAAAGCAATACGTTATAACGTCGTCCCACATAACGTAATACGTTATAACGTCATCCCATATTACGCAATGCGTTATAACGTCATCCCATATAACGTAATACGGTATAACGTCATACCATATAACCTATTTACGTTATGACGTCATACCATATAACGTATTACGTTATAACGTCATGCCATATAACGTAATACGTTATAGCGTCATACCATATAACGCAATACGTTATAACGTCGTCCCACATAACGTAATACGTTATAACGTCATCCCATATTACGTAATGCGTTATAACGTCATCCCATATAACGTAATACGTTATAACGTCATACCATATAACACAATACGTTATAACGTCGTCCCATATAACCTATTTACGTTATAACGTCATACCATATAACGTATTACGTTATAACGTCATGCCATATAACGTAATACGTTATAGCGTCATACCATATAACGCAATACGTTATAACGTCGTCCCACATAACGTAATACGTTATAACGTCATCCCATATTACGCAATGCGATATAACGTCATCCCATATAACGTAATACGGTATAACGTCATACCATATAACCTATTTACGTTATGACGTCATACCATATAACGTATTACGTTATAACGTCATACCATATAACCTATTACGTTATAACGTCATCCCATATAACGTAATACGTTATAACGTCATACCATATAACGCAATACGTTATAACGTCGTCCGACATAACGTAATACGTTATAGCGTCATCCCATATTACGTAATGCGTTATAACGTCATCCCATATAACGTAATACGCTATAACGTCATCCCATATTACGCAATGCGATATAACGTCATCCCATATAACGTAATACGTTATAGCGTCATACCATATAACGCAATACGTTATAACGTCGTCCCACATAACGTAATACGTTATAACGTCATCCCATATTACGCAATGCGATATAACGTCATCCCATATAACGTAATACGGTATAACGTCATACCATATAACCTATTTACGTTATAACGTCATACCATATAACCTATTACGTTATAACGTCATCCCATATAACGTAATACGTTATAACGTCATACCACATAACGCAATACGTTATAACGTCGTCCGACATAACGTAATACGTTATAGCGTCATCCCATATTACTTAATGCGTTATAACGTCGTCCCACATAACGTAATACGTTATAACGTCATCCCATATTACGCAATGCGATATAACGTCATCCCATATAACGTAATACGGTATAACGTCATACCTTATAACCTATTTACGTTATGACGTCATACCATATAACGTATTACGTTATAACGTCATACCATATAACCTAATACGTTATAACGTCATACCATATAACGTAATACGGTATAACGTCACACCATATAACGTAATTCGGTATAACGTCATCCCATATAACGTAATACGTTATAACGTCATCCCATATAACGCAATACGTTATAACGTCGTCCGACATAACGTAATACGTTATAGCGTCATCCCATATTACGTAATACGTTATAACGTCATCCCATATAATGCAATACGTTATAACGTCGTCCGACATAACGTAATACGTTATAGCGTCATCCCATATTACGTAATGCGTTATAACGTCATCCCATATAACGTAATACGGTATAACGTCACACCATATAACGTAATTCGGTATAACGTCATACCATATAATCTAATACGTTATAACGTCATATCATATAACGTATTACGTTATAACGCCATGCCATATAACGTAATACGTTATAGCGTCATACCATATAACCTAATACGTTATAACGGTATTCCATATTACGAAATGCGTTATAACGTCATCCCATATAACGAAATACGTTATAACGTCATCCCATATAACGTAATACGTTACAACGTCATCCCATACTACGTATTGCGTTATAACGTCATCCCATATAACGTAATACGGTATAACGTCATCCCATATAACGTAATGCGTTATAACGTCTACCCATATTACATAATACGATATAACGTCACACCATATGACGTATTACGTTATAACGTCATACCGTATAACCTATTACGTTATAACGTCATACCATATAACGTAATTCGGTACAACGTCATACCACATAACCTATTTACGTTATAACGTCATACCATATAACGTATTACGTTATAACGGCATTCCATATAACGTAATACGTTATAACGTCATCCCATATAACGTAATGCGTTATAACGTCTACCCATATTACGTAATACGATATAACGTCACACCATATGACGTATTACGTTATAACGTCATACCGTATAACGTAATGCGTTACAACGTCGACCCATATAACGTAATACGTTATAACGTCATCCCATATAACGTAATACGTTATAACGTCATCCCATATAACGCAATACGTTATAACGTCGTCCCACATAACGTAATACGTTATAACGTCATCCCATACTACGTAATGCGTTATAACGTCATCCCATATAACGTAATACGGTATAACGTCATACCATATAACCTATTTACGTTATAACGTCATACCATATAACCTATTTACGTTATAACGTCATACCATATAACGTATTACGTTATAACGTCATACCATATAACGTAATACGTTATAACGTCATCCCATATAACGTAATACGTTATAACGTCATCCCACATAACGTAATGCGTTATAACGTCGACCCATATAACGTATTACGTTATAACGTCATACCATATAACCTATTACGTTATAACGTCATCCCATATAACGTAATGCGTTATAGCGTCATACCATATAACGTAATGCGTTATAACGTCGACCCATATTACGTAATACGATATAACGTCACACCATATAACCTATTACGTTATAACGTCATACCATATAACGTGATACGTTATAACGTTATACCACATAACCTATTACGTTATAACGTCATACCATATAACGTAATGCGTTATAACGTCGACCCATATAACGTATTACGTTATAACGTCATACCATATAACCTATTACGTTATAACGTCATCCCATATAACGTAATGCGTTATAGCGTCATACCATATAACGTAATGCGTTATAACGTCGACCCATATTACGTAATACGATATAACGTCACACCATATAACCTATTACGCTATAACGTCATACCATATAACGTAATTCGGTACAACGTCATACCACATAACCTATTTACGTTATAACGTCATACCATATAACGTATTACGTTATAACGTCATCCCATATAACGTAATGCGTTATAACGTCTACCCATATTACGTAATACGATATAACGTCGACCCATATTACGTAATACGATATAACGTCACACCATATAACCTATTACGCTATAACGTCATACCATATAACGTAATTCGGTACAACGTCATACCACATAACCTATTTACGTTATAACGTCATACCATATAACGTATTACGTTATAACGTCATCCCATATAACGTAATGCGTTATAACGTCTACCCATATTACGTAATACGATATAACGTCGACCCATATTACGTAATACGATATAACGTCACACCATATAACCTATTACGCTATAACGTCATACCATATAACGTAATTCGGTACAACGTCATACCACATAACCTATTTACGTTATAACGTCATCCCATATAACGTAATACGGTATAACGTCATCCCATATAACGTAATGCGTTATAACGTCTACCCATATTACGTAATACGATATAACGTCGACCCATATTACGTAATACGATATAACGTCACACCATATAACCTATTACGCTATAACGTCATACCATATAACGTAATTCGGTACAACGTCATACCACATAACCTATTTACGTTATAACGTCATACCATATAACGTATTACGTTATAACGGCATTCCATATAACGTAATACGTTATAACGTCATCCCATATAACGTAATGCGTTATAACGTCTACCCATATTACGTAATACGATATAACGTCACACCATATGACGTATTACGTTATAACGTCATACCGTATAACGTAATGCGTTACAACGTCGACCCATATAACGTAATACGTTATAACGTCATCCCATATAACGTAATACGTTATAACGTCATCCCATATAACGCAATACGTTATAACGTCGTCCCACATAACGTAATACGTTATAACGTCATCCCATACTACGTAATGCGTTATAACGTCATCCCATATAACGTAATACGGTATAACGTCATACCATATAACCTATTTACGTTATAACGTCATACCATATAACCTATTTACGTTATAACGTCATACCATATAACGTATTACGTTATAACGTCATACCATATAACGTAATACGTTATAACGTCATCCCATATAACGTAATACGTTATAACGTCATCCCACATAACGTAATGCGTTATAACGTCGACCCATATAACGTATTACGTTATAACGTCATACCATATAACCTATTACGTTATAACGTCATCCCATATAACGTAATGCGTTATAGCGTCATACCATATAACGTAATGCGTTATAACGTCGACCCATATTACGTAATACGATATAACGTCACACCATATAACCTATTACGTTATAACGTCATACCATATAACGTGATACGTTATAACGTTATACCACATAACCTATTACGTTATAACGTCATACCATATAACGTAATGCGTTATAACGTCGACCCATATAACGTATTACGTTATAACGTCATACCATATAACCTATTACGTTATAACGTCATCCCATATAACGTAATGCGTTATAGCGTCATACCATATAACGTAATGCGTTATAACGTCGACCCATATTACGTAATACGATATAACGTCACACCATATAACCTATTACGCTATAACGTCATACCATATAACGTAATTCGGTACAACGTCATACCACATAACCTATTTACGTTATAACGTCATACCATATAACGTATTACGTTATAACGTCATCCCATATAACGTAATGCGTTATAACGTCTACCCATATTACGTAATACGATATAACGTCGACCCATATTACGTAATACGATATAACGTCACACCATATAACCTATTACGCTATAACGTCATACCATATAACGTAATTCGGTACAACGTCATACCACATAACCTATTTACGTTATAACGTCATACCATATAACGTATTACGTTATAACGTCATCCCATATAACGTAATGCGTTATAACGTCTACCCATATTACGTAATACGATATAACGTCACACCATATGACGTATTACGTTATAACGTCATACCGTATAACCTATTACGTTATAACGTCACACCGTATGACGTATTACGTTATAACGTCATATCGTATAACCTATTACGTTATAACGTCATACCATATAACGTAATACGTTATAGCGTCATACCATATAACGTAATGCGTTATAACGTCGACCCATATTACGTAATACGATATAACGTCACACCATATGACGTATTACGTTATAACGTCATTCCGTATAACCTATTACGTTATAACGTCATACCATATAACGTAATTCGGTACAACGTCATACCACATAACCTATTTACGTTATAACGTCATACCATATAACGTAATGCGTTATAACGACGACCCATATTACGTAATACGATATAACGTCACACCATATGACGTATTACGTTATAACGTCATACCGTATAACCTATTACGTTATAACGTCATACCATATAACGTAATTCGGTACAACGTCATACCACATAACCTATTTACGTTATAACGTCATACCATATAACGTATTACGTTATAACGGTATTCTATATAACGTAATACGTTATAACGTCATCCCATATAACGTAATACGTTATAACGTCATCCCATATAACGCAATACGTTATAACGTCGTTCCACATAACCTAATGCGTTATAACGCCATCCCATATTACGTAATGCGTTATAACGTCATCCCATATAACGTAATACGGTATAACGTCACACCATATAACGTAATTCGTTATAACGTCGACCCATATTACGTAATACGATATAACGTCACACCATATGACGTATTTCGTTATAACGTCATACCGTATAACCTATTACGTTATAACGTCACACCATATGACGTATTACGTTATAACGTCATATCGTATAACCTATTACGTTATAACGTCATACCATATAACGTAATACGTTATAACGTCATACCATATAACACAATACGTTATAACGTCGTCCCATATAACCTATTTACGTTATAACGTCATACCATATAACGTATTACGTTATAACGTCATGCCATATTACGTAATACGTTATAGCGTCATACCATATAACGTAATGCGTTATAACGTCGACCCATATTACGTAATACGATATAACGTCACACCATATGAGGTATTACGTTATAACGTCATACCGTATAACCTATTACGTTATAACGACATACCATATAACGTAATTCGGTACAACGTCATACCACATAACCTATTTACGTTATAACGTCATACCATATAACGTATTACGTTATAACGGTATTCCATATAACGTAATACGTTATAACGTCATCCCATATAACGTAATGCGTTATAACGTCTACCCATAATACGTAATACGATATAACGTCACACCATATGACGTATTACGTTATAACGTCATACCGTATAACCTATTACGTTATAACGTCATACCATATAACGTAATACGTTATAACGTTATACCATATAACCTATTACGTTATAACGTCATCCCACATAACGTAATACGTTATAACGTCATCTCATATAACGTAATACGGTATAACGTCATACCATATAACCTATTTACGTTATGACATCATACCATATAACGTATTACGTTATAACGTCATACCATATAACCTATTACGTTATAACGTCATACCATATAACGTAATACGTTATAACGTCATCCCATATAACGTAATTCGGTATAACGTCATACCATATAACCTATTAAGTTATAACGTCATACCATATAACCTATCACGTTATAACGTCATCCCATATAACGTAATACGTTATAACGTCATACCATATTACGTAATACGTTATAACGTCATCCCATATAACGAAATACGTTATAATGTCATCCCATATAACGTAATACGTTATAACGTCATCCCATATAACGTAATACGGTATAACGTCATACCGTATAACCTATTTACGTTATACCGTCATACCATATAACGTATTACGTTATACCGTCATACCATATAAAATATTATGTTATAACGTCACACCATATAACGTAATACGTTATAATTTTATACCATATATCCTATTACGTTATAACGTCATGCCATATAACGTAATACGTTATAGCGTCATACCATATAACCAAATACGTTATAACGGTATTCCATATATCGTAATACGTTATAACGTCATCCCATATAACGTAATGCGTTATAACGTCGAGCCATATTACGTAATACGATATAACGTCACACCATATGACGTATTACGTTATAACGTCATACCGTATAACCTATTACGTTATAACGTCATACCATATAACGTAATACGTTATAACGTTATACCATATATCCTATTACGTTATAACGTCAGCCCATATAACGTAATATGTTACAACGTCGTCCCACATAACGTAGTACGTTATAACGTCATCCCATACTTCGTAATGCGTTATAACGTCATCCCATATAACGTAATACGTTATAACGTCATCCCATATAACGTAATACGGTATTTCGTCATACCATATAACCTATTTACGTTATAACGTCATACCATATAACGTAATACGGTATAACGTCATACCATATAACCTATTACGTTATAACGTCATCCCATATAACGTAATACGTTACAACGTCATCCCATATAACGTAATACGTTATAACGTCATCCCATATAACGTAATACGGTATTTCGTCATACCATATAACCTATTTACGTTATAACGTCATACCATATAACGTAATACGGTATAACGTCATACCATATAACTTATTACGTTATAACGTCATACCATATAACGTAATACGTTATAACGTTATACCATATAACCTATTACGTTATAACGTCATCCCGTATTACGTAATACGTTATAACGTCATCCCATATAGCGTAATACGTTATAACGTCATACCATATAACGCAATACGTTATAACGTCGTCCCATATAACGTAATACGTTATAACGTCATCCCATAAAACGTAATACGTTATAACGTCATCCCATATAACGCAATACGTTACAACGTCGTCCCACATAACGTAGTACGTTATAACGTCATCCCATACTTCGTAATGCGTTATAACGTCATCCCATATAACGTAATACGGTATAACGTCATACCATATAACCTATTACGTTATAACGTCATACCATATAACGTATTACGTTATAACGTCATAACATATAACCTATTACGTTATAACGTCATACCATATAACGTAATACGTTATAACGTTATACCATATAACCTATTACGTTTAACGTCATCCCGTATTACGTAATACGTAATAACGTCATCCCTTATAACGTAATACGTTATAACGTCATACCATATAACGCAATACGTTATAACGTCTACCCATAATACGTAATACGATATAACGTCACACCATATGACGTATTACGTTATGACGTCATACCGTATAACCTATTACGTTATAACGTCATACCATATAACGTAATACGTTATAACGTTATACCATATAACCTATTACGTTATAACGGCATCCCACATAACGTAATACGTTATAACGTCATCTCATATAACGTAATACGGTATAACGTCATACCATATAACCTATTTACGTTATGACGTCATACCATATAACGTATTACGTTATAACGTCATACCATATAACCTATTACGTTATAACGTCATACCATATAACGTATACGTTATAACGTCATACCATATTACGTAATACGTTATAACGTCATGCCATATAACGTAATACGTTATAGCGTCATACCATATAACCAAATACGTTATAACGGTATTCCATATATCGTAATACGTTATAACGCCATCCCATATAACGTAATGCGTTATAACGTCGACCCATATTACGTAATACGATATAACGTCACACCATATGACGTATTACGTTATAACGTCATACCGTATAACCTATTACGTTATAACGTCATACCATATAACGTAATACGTTATAACGTTATACCATATAACCTATTACGTTATAACGTCATCCCATATAACGTAATACGTTATAACGTCATCCCATATAACGTAATACGTTATAACGTCATCCCATATAACGCAATACGTTATAACGTCGTCCGACATAACGTAATACGTTATAGCGTCATCCCATATTACGTAATGCGTTATAACGTCATCCCATATAACGTAATACGGTATAACGTCACACCATATAACGTAATTCGTTATAACGTCATACCATATAACCTAATACGTTATAACGTCATACCATATAACGTAATACGGTATAACGTCACACCATATAACGTAATTCGGTATAACGTCATCCCATATAACGTAATACGTTATAACGTCATCCCATATAACGCAATACGTTATAACGTCGTCCGACATAACGTAATACGTTCTAGCGTCATCCCATATTACGTAATACGTTATAACGTCATCCCATATAACGCAATACGTTATAACGTCGTCCGACTAAACGTAATACGTTATAGCGTCATCCCACATTACGTAATGTGTTATAAAATCATACCATATAACGTATTACGTTATAACGTCATACCATATAACCTATTACGTTATAACGTCATACCATATAACGTAATACGTTATAACGTTATACCATATAACCTATTACATTATAACGTCATCCCGTATTACGTAATACGTTATAACGTCATCCCATATAAAGTAATACGTTATAACGTCATACCTTATAACGCAATACGTTATAACGTCGTCCCATATAACGTAATACGTTATAACGTCATCCCATATAACGTAATACGTTATAACGTCATCCCATATAACGCAATACGTTATAACGTCGTCCCACATAACGTAGTACCTTATAACGTCATCCCATACTACGTAATGCGTTATAACGTCATCTCATATAACGTAATACGGTATAACGTCATACCATATAACCTATTAAGTTATAACGTCATACCATATAACGTATTACGTTATAACGTCATACCATATAACCTATTACGTTATAACGTCATACCATATAACCTAATACGTTATAACGTCATACCATATAACGTAATACGGTATAACGTCACACCATATAACGTAATTCGGTATAACGTCATCCCATATAACGTAATACGTTATAACGTCATCCCATATAACGCAATACGTTATAACGTCGTCCGACATAACGTAATACGTTCTAGCGTCATCCCATATTACGTAATACGTTATAACGTCATCCCATATAACGCAATACGTTATAACGTCGTCCGACATAACGTAATACGTTATAGCGTCATCCCACATTACGTAATGTGTTATAACGTCATACCATATAACGTATTACGTTATAACGTCATACCATATAACCTATTACGTTATAACGTCATACCATATAACGTAATACGTTATAACGTTATACCATATAACCTATTACATTATAACGTCATCCCGTATTACGTAATACGTTATAACGTCATCCCATATAAAGTAATACGTTATAACGTCATACCTTATAACGCAATACGTTATAACGTCGTCCCATATAACGTAATACGTTATAACGTCATCCCATATAACGTAATACGTTATAACGTCATCCCATATAACGCAATACGTTATAACGTCGTCCCACATAACGTAGTACCTTATAACGTCATCCCATACTACGTAATGCGTTATAACGTCATCTCATATAACGTAATACGGTATAACGTCATACCATATAACCTATTACGTTATAACGTCATACCATATAACGTATTACGTTATAACGTCATACCATATAACCTATTACGTTATAACGTCATACCATATAACGTAATACGTTATAACGTTATACCATATAACCTATTACGTTATAACGTCATCCCGTATTACGTAATACGTTATAACGTCATCCCATATAACGTAATACGTTATAACGTCACACCATATAACGCAATACGTTATAACGTCGTCCCATATAACGTAATACGTTATAACGTCATCCCATATAACGTAATACGTTATAACGTCATCCCATATAACGCAATACGTTATAACGTCGTCCCACATAACGTAATACGTTATAACGTCATCCCATATTACGTAATGCGTTATAACGTCATCCCATATAACGTATTACGTTATAACGTCATACCATATAACCTATTACGTTATAACGTCATACCATATAACGTAATACGTTATAACGATATACCATATAACCTATTACGTTATAACGTCATCCCGTATTACGTAATACGTTATAACGTCATCCCATATAACGTAATACGTTATAACGTTATACCATATAACCTATTACGTTATAACGTCATCCCGTATTACGTAATACGTTATAACGTTATACCATATAACCTATTACGTTATAACGTCATCCCGTATTACGTAATACGTTATAACGTCATCCCATATAACGTAATACGTCATAACGTCACACCATATAACGCAATACGTTATAACGTCGTCCCATATAACGTAATACGTTATAACGTCATCCCATATAACGTAATACGTTATAACGTCATCCCATATAACGCAATACGTTATAACGTCGTCCCATATAACCTATTTACGTTATAAGGTCATACCATATAACGTATTACGTTATAACGTCATACCATATAACGTAATACGTTATAACGTTATACCATATATCCTATTACGTTATAACGTCAGCCCATATAACCTAATATGTTATAATGTCATCCCATATTACGTAATACGTTATAACGTCATCCCATATAACGTAATACGGTATAACGTCATACCATATAACCTATTACGTTATAACGTCATCCCATATAACGTAATACGTTACAACGTCATCCCATATAACGTAATACGTTATAACGTCATCCCATATAACGTAATACGGTATTTCGTCATACCATATAACCTATTTACGTTATAACGTCGTACCATATAACGTAATACGGTATAACGTCATACCATATAACCTATTACGTTTAACGTCATCCCGTATTACGTAATACGTAATAACGTCATCCCTTATAACGTAATACGTTATAACGTTATACCATATAACCTATTACGTTATAACGTCATCCCGTATTACGTAATACGTTATAACGTCATCCCATATAGCGTAATACGTTATAACGTCATACCATATAACCTATTACGTTTAACGTCATCCCGTATTACGTAATACGTAATAACGTCATCCCTTATAACGTAATACGGTATAACGTCATACCATATAACCTATTACGTTATAACGTCATACCATATAACGTATTACGTTATAACGTCATAACATATAACCTATTACGTTATAACGTCATACCATATAACGTAATACGTTATAACGTTATACCATATAACCTATTACGTTTAACGTCATCCCGTATTACGTAATACGTAATAACGTCATCCCTTATAACGTAATACGTTATAACGTCATACCATATAACGCAATACGTTACAACGTCGTCCCACATAACGTAGTACGTTATAACGTCATCCCATACTTCGTAATGCGTTATAACGTTATACCATATAACCTATTACGTTTAACGTCATACCATATAACCTATTTACGTTATGACGTCATACCATATAACGTATTACGTTATAACGTCATACCATATAACCTATTACGTTATAACGTCATACCATATAACGTATACGTTATAACGTCATACCATATTACGTAATACGTTATAACGTCATCCCATATAACGAAATACGTTATAACGTCATCCCATATAACGTAATACGTCATAACGTCATCCCATATAACGCAATACGGTATAACGTCATACCATATAACAAATTTACGTTATGACGTCACACCATATAACGTATTACGTTATAACGTCATACCATATAAACTATTACGTTATAACGTCATCCCGTATTACGTAATACGTTACAACGTCATCCCATATAACGTAATACGTTATAACGTCATACCATATAACGCAATACGTTATAACGTCGTCCCATATAACCTATTTACGTTATAACGTCATACCATATAACGTATTACGTTATAACGTCATGCCATATAACGTAATACGTTATAGCGTCATACCATATAACCAAATACGTTATAACGGTATTCCATATATCGTAATACGTTATAACGTCATCCCATATAACGTAATGCGTTATAACGTCGACCCATATTACGTAATACGATATAACGTCACACCATATGACGTATTACGTTATAACGTCATACCGTATAAGCTATTACGTTATAACGTCATACCATATAACGTAACACGTTATAACGTTATACCATATAACCTATTACGTTATAACGTCATCCCATATAACGTAATACGTTATAACGTCATCCCATATAACGTAATACGTTATAACGTCATCCCATATAACGCAATACGTTATAACGTCGTCCCACATAACCTAATGCGTTATAACGCCATCCCATATTGCGCAATGCGTTATAACGTCATCCCATATAACGTAATACGTTATAACGTCATCCCATATAACGCAATACGTTATAACGTCGTCCGACATAACGTAATACGTTATAGCGTCATCCCATATTACGTAATGCGTTATAACGTCATCCCATATAACGTAATACGGTATAACGTCACACCATATAACGTAATTCGTTATAACGTCATACCATATAACCTAATACGTTATAACGTCATACCATATAACGTAATACGGTATAACGTCACACCATATAACGTAATTCGGTATAACGTCATCCCATATAACGTAATACGTTATAACGTCATCCCATATAACGCAATACGTTATAACGTCGTCCGACATAACGTAATACGTTCTAGCGTCATCCCATATTACGTAATACGTTATAACGTCATCCCATATAGCGCAATACGTTATAACGTCGTCCGACATAACGTAATACGTTATAACGTCATCCCATATAACGCAATACGTTATAACGTCGTCCCACATAACGTAGTACGTTATAACGTCATCCCATACTACGTAATGCGTTATAACGTCATCTCATATAACGTAATACGGTATAACGTCATACCATATAACCTATTACGTTATAACGTCATACCATATAACGTATTACGTTATAACGTCATACCATATAACCTATTACGTTACAACGTCATACCATATAACGTAATACGTTATAACGTTATACCATATAACCTATTACGTTATAACGTCATCCCGTATTTCGTAATACGTTATAACGTCATCCCATATAACGTAATACGTTATAACGTCACACCATATAACGCAATACGTTATAACGTCGTCCCATATAACGTAATACGTTATAACGTGATCCCATATAACGTAATACGTTATAACGTCATCCCATATAACGCAATACGTTATAACGTCGTCCCACATAACGTAATACGTTATAACGTCATCCCATATTACGTAATGCGTTATAACGTCATCCCATATAACGTATTACGTTATAACGTCATACCATATAACCTGTTACGTTATAACGTCATACCATATAACGTAATACGTTATAACGATATACCATATAACCTATTACGTTATAACGTCATCCCGTATTACGTAATACGTTATAACGTCATCCCATATAACGTAATACGTTATAACGTCATACCATATAACGCAATACGTTATAACGTCGTCCCATATAACCTATTTACGTTCTAAGGTCATACCATATAACGTATTACGTTATAACGTCATGCCATATAACGTAATACGTTATAGCGTCATACCATATAACCTAATACGTTATAACGGTATTCCATATAACGCAATACGTTATAGCGTCGTCCGACATAACGTAATACGTTATAGCGTCATCCCATATTACGTAATGCGTTATAACGTCATCCCATATAACGTAATACGGTATAACGTCACACCATATAACGTAATTCGGTATAACGTCATACCATATAACGTAATTCGGTATAACGTCATACCATATAACCTAATACGTTATAACGTCACACCATATAACGTAATTCGGTATAACGTCATACCATATAACGTAATACGTTATAACGTCATACCATACAACGTAATACGGTATAACGTCATACCATATAACCTATTACGTTATAACGTCATACCATATAACGTAATACGTTATAACGATATACCATATAACCTATTACGTTATAACGTCATCCCGTATTACGTAATACGTTATAACGTCATCCCATATAACGTAATACGTTATAACGTCATACCATATAACGCAATACGTTATAACGTCGTCCCATATAACCTATTTACGTTCTAAGGTCATACCATATAACGTATTACGTTATAACGTCATGCCATATAACGTAATACGTTATAGCGTCATACCATATAACCTAATACGTTATAACGGTATTCCATATAACGCAATACGTTATAGCGTCGTCCGACATAACGTAATACGTTATAGCGTCATCCCATATTACGTAATGCGTTATAACGTCATCCCATATAACGTAATACGGTATAACGTCACACCATATAACGTAATTCGGTATAACGTCATACCATATAACGTAATTCGGTATAACGTCATACCATATAACCTAATACGTTATAACGTCACACCATATAACGTAACTCGGTATAACGTCATACCATATAACGTAATACGTTATAACGTCATACCATATAACGTAATACGGTATAACGTCACACCATATAACGTAATTCGGTATAACGTCATACCATATAACCTAATACGTTATAACGTCATCCCATATAACGTAATGCGTTATAACGTCGACCCATATTACGTAATACGATATAACGTCGTCCCACATAACCTAATGTGTTATAACGCCATCCCATATTACGCAATGCGTTATAACGTCATCCCATATAACGTAATACGGTATAACGTCATACCATATAACCTATTTACGTTATGACGTCATACCATATAACGTATTACGTTATAACGTCATACCATATAACGTAATACGGTATAACGTCACACCATATAACGTAATTCGGTATAACGTCATACCATATAACCTAATACGTTATAACGTCATCCCATATAACGTAATGCGTTATAACGTCGACCCATATTACGTAATACGATATAACGTCGTCCCACATAACCTAATGTGTTATAACGCCATCCCATATTACGCAATGCGTTATAACGTCATCCCATATAACGTAATACGGTATAACGTCATACCATATAACCTATTTACGTTATGACGTCATACCATATAACGTATTACGTTATAACGTCATACCATATAACCTATTACGTTATAACGTCATCCCATATAACGTAATACGTTATAACGTCATCCCATATAACGCAATACGTTATAGCGTCGTCCGACATAACGTAATACGTTATAGCGTCATCCCATATTACGTAATGCGTTATAACGTCATCCCATATAACGTAATACGGTATAACGTCGCACCATATAACGTAATTCGTTATAACGTCATACCATATAACCTAATACGTTATAACGTCATACCATATAACGTAATACGGTATAACGTCACACCATATAACGTAATTCGGTATAACGTCATCCCATATAACGTAATACGTTATAACGTCATCCCATATAACGCAATACGTTATAACGTCGTCCGACATAACGTAATACGTTCTAGCGTCATCCCATATTACGTAATACGTTATAACGTCATCCCATATAGCGCAATACGTTATAACGTCGTCCGACATAACGTAATACGTTATAACGTCATCCCATATAACGCAATACGTTATAACGTCGTCCCACATAACGTAGTACGTTATAACGTCATCCCATACTACGTAATGCGTTATAATGTCATCTCATATAACGTAATACGGTATAACGTCATACCATATAACCTATTACGTTATAACGTCATACCATATAACGTATTACGTTATAACGTCATACCATATAACCTATTACGTTATAACGTCATACCATATAACGTAATACGTTATAACGTTATACCATATAACCTATTACGTTATAACGTCATCCCGTATTTCGTAATACGTTATAACGTCATCCCATATAACGTAATACGTTATAACGTCACACCATATAACGCAATACGTTATAACGTCGTCCCATATAACGTAATACGTTATAACGTCATCCCATATAACGGAATACGTTATAACGTCATCCCATATAACGCAATACGTTATAACGTCGTCCCACATAACGTAATAGGTTATAACGTCATCCCATATTACGTAATGCGTTATAACGTCATCCCATATAACGTATTACGTTATAACGTCATACCATATAACCTATTACGTTATAACGTCATACCATATAACGTAATACGTTATAACGATATACCATATAACCTATTACGTTATAACGTCATCCCGTATTACGTAATACGTTATAACGTCATCCCATATAACGTAATACGTTATAACGTCATACCATATAACGCAATACGTTATAACGTCGTCCCATATAACCTATTTACGTTCTAAGGTCATACCATATAACGTATTACGTTATAACGTCATGCCATATAACGTAATACGTTATAGCGTCATACCATATAACCTAATACGTTATAACGGTATTCCATATAACGCAATACGTTATAGCGTCGTCCGACATAACGTAATACGTTATAGCGTCATCCCATATTACGTAATGCGTTATAACGTCATACCATATAACGTAATACGGTATAACGTCACACCATATAACGTAATTCGGTATAACGTCATACCATATAACCTAATACGTTATAACGTCATCCCATATAACGTAATGCGTTATAACGTCGACCCATATTACGTAATACGATATAACGTCGTCCCACATAACCTAATGTGTTATAACGCCATCCCATATTACGCAATGCGTTATAACGTCATCCCATATAACGTAATACGGTATAACGTCATACCATATAACCTATTTACGTTATGACGTCATACCATATAACGTATTACGTTATAACGTCATACCATATAACGTAATACGGTATAACGTCACACCATATAACGTAATTCGGTATAACGTCATACCATATAACCTAATACGTTATAACGTCATCCCATATAACGTAATGCGTTATAACGTCGACCCATATTACGTAATACGATATAACGTCGTCCCACATAACCTAATGTGTTATAACGCCATCCCATATTACGCAATGCGTTATAGCGTCATCCCATATAACGTAATACGGTATAACGTCATACCATATAACCTATTTACGTTATGACGTCATACAATATAACGTATTACGTTATAACGTCATACCATATAACCTATTACGTTATAACGTCATCCCATATAACGTAATACGTTATAACGTCATCCCATATAACGCAATACGTTATAGCGTCGTCCGACATAACGTAATACGTTATAGCGTCATCCCATATTACGTAATGCGTTATAACGTCATCCCATATAACGTAATACGGTATAACGTCATACCATATAACCTATTTACGTTATAACGTCATACCATATAACGTATTACGTTATAACGTCATACCATATAACCTATTACGTTCTAACGTCATACCATATAACGTAATACGTTATAACGTTATACCATATAACCTATTACGTTATAACGTCATACCATATAACGTATTCCGTTATAACGTCATGCCATATAACGTAATACGTTATAGCGTCATACCATATAACGTAATGCGTTATAACGTCATCCCATATAACGTAATGCGTTATAACGCCTTCCCATATAACGCAATACGTTATAACCTCGTCCCACATAACCTAATGCGTTATAACGTCATCCCATACTACGTATTGCGTTATAACGTCATCCCATATAACGTAATACGGTATAACGTCATCCCATATAACGTAATGCGTTATAACGTCTACCCATATTACGTAATACGATATAACGTCACACCATATGACGTATTACGTTATATCGTCATACCGTATAACCTATTACGTTATAACGTCATACCATATAACGTAATTCGGTACAACGTCATACCACATAACCTATTTACGTTATAACGTCATACCATATAACGTATTACGTTATAACGGCATTCCATATAACGTAATACGTTATAACGTCATCCCATATAACGTAATGCGTTATAACGTCTACCCATATTACGTAATACGATATAACGTCACACCATATGACGTATTACGTTATAACGTCATACCGTATAACGTAATGCGTTATAACGTCGACCCATATAACGTAATACGTTATAACGTCATCCCATATAACGTAATACGTTATAACGTCATCCCATATAACGCAATACGTTATAACGTCGTCCCACATAACGTAATACGTTATAACGTCATCCCATACTACGTAATGCGTTATAACGTCATCCCATATAACGTAATACGGTATAACGTCATACCATATAACCTATTTACGTTATAACGTCATACCATATAACCTATTTACGTTATAACGTCATACCATATAACGTATTACGTTATAACGTCATACCATATAACGTAATACGTTATAACGTCATCCCATATAACGTAA
Organism: Bombus vancouverensis nearcticus; assembly: GCF_051014615.1. Taxonomy (NCBI): domain Eukaryota; kingdom Metazoa; phylum Arthropoda; class Insecta; order Hymenoptera; family Apidae; genus Bombus; species Bombus vancouverensis. The sequence continues at coordinate 4,364,688 of NC_134911.1, forward strand.
TACGTTATAACGTCATCCCACATAACGTAATGCGTTATAACGTCGACCCATATAACGTATTACGTTATAACGTCATACCATATAACCTATTACGTTATAACGTCATCCCATATAACGTAATGCGTTATAGCGTCATATCATATAACGTAATGCGTTATAACGCCGACCCATATTACGTAATACGATATAACGTCATCCCACATAACGTAATGCGTTATAACGTCGACCCATATAACGTATTACGTTATAACGTCATACCATATAACCTATTACGTTATAACGTCATCCCATATAACGTAATGCGTTATAACGTCATCCCATATAACGTAATACGGTATAACGTCATACCATATAACCTATTTACGTTATAACGTCATACCATATAACCTATTTACGTTATAACGTCATACCATATAACGTATTACGTTATAACGTCATACCATATAACGTAATACGTTATAACGTCATCCCATATAACGTAATACGTTATAACGTCATCCCACATAACGTAATGCGTTATAACGTCGACCCATATAACGTATTACGTTATAACGTCATACCATATAACCTATTACGTTATAACGTCATCCCATATAACGTAATGCGTTATAACGTCATCCCATATAACGTAATACGGTATAACGTCATACCATATAACCTATTTACGTTATAACGTCATACCATATAACCTATTTACGTTATAACGTCATGCCATATAACGTATTACGTTATAACGTCATACCATATAACGTAATACGTTATAACGTCATCCCATATAACGTAATACGTTATAACGTCATCCCACATAACGTAATGCGTTATAACGTCGACCCATATAACGTATTACGTTATAACGTCATACCATATAACCTATTACGTTATAACGTCATCCCATATAACGTAATGCGTTATAGCGTCATATCATATAACGTAATGCGTTATAACGCCGACCCATATTACGTAATACGATATAACGTCACACCATATAACCTATTACGTTATAACGTCATACCATATAACGTGATACGTTATAACGTTATACCACATAACCTATTACGTTATAACGTCATACCATATAACGTAATGCGTTATAACGTCGACCCATATAACGTATTACGTTATAACGTCATACCATATAACCTATTACGTTATAACGTCATCCCATATAACGTAATGCGTTATAGCGTCATACCATATAACGTAATGCGTTATAACGTCGACCCATATTACGTAATACGATATAACGTCACACCATATAACCTATTACGCTATAACGTCATACCATATAACGTAATTCGGTACAACGTCATACCACATAACCTATTTACGTTATAACGTCATACCATATAACGTATTACGTTATAACGTCATCCCATATAACGTAATGCGTTATAACGTCTACCCATATTACGTAATACGATATAACGTCGACCCATATTACGTAATACGATATAACGTCACACCATATAACCTATTACGCTATAACGTCATACCATATAACGTAATTCGGTACAACGTCATACCACATAACCTATTTACGTTATAACGTCATACCATATAACGTATTACGTTATAACGTCATCCCATATAACGTAATGCGTTATAACGTCTACCCATATTACGTAATACGATATAACGTCACACCATATGACGTATTACGTTATAACGTCATACCGTATAACCTATTACGTTATAACGTCACACCGTATGACGTATTACGTTATAACGTCATATCGTATAACCTATTACGTTATAACGTCATACCATATAACGTAATACGTTATAGCGTCATACCATATAACGTAATGCGTTATAACGTCGACCCATATTACGTAATACGATATAACGTCACACCATATAACCTATTACGCTATAACGTCATACCATATAACGTAATTCGGTACAACGTCATACCACATAACCTATTTACGTTATAACGTCATACCATATAACGTATTACGTTATAACGTCATCCCATATAACGTAATGCGTTATAACGTCTACCCATATTACGTAATACGATATAACGTCGACCCATATTACGTAATACGATATAACGTCACACCATATAACCTATTACGCTATAACGTCATACCATATAACGTAATTCGGTACAACGTCATACCACATAACCTATTTACGTTATAACGTCATACCATATAACGTATTACGTTATAACGTCATCCCATATAACGTAATGCGTTATAACGTCTACCCATATTACGTAATACGATATAACGTCGACCCATATTACGTAATACGATATAACGTCACACCATATAACCTATTACGCTATAACGTCATACCATATAACGTAATTCGGTACAACGTCATACCACATAACCTATTTACGTTATAACGTCATACCATATAACGTATTACGTTATAACGTCATCCCATATAACCTATTACGTTATAACGTCATCCCGTATTACGTAATACGTTATAACGTCATCCCATATAACGTAATACGTTATAACGTCATACCATATAACGCAATACGTTATAACGTCGTCCCATATAACCTATTTACGTTCTAAGGTCATACCATATAACGTATTACGTTATAACGTCATGCCATATAACGTAATACGTTATAGCGTCATACCATATAACCTAATACGTTATAACGGTATTCCATATAACGCAATACGTTATAGCGTCGTCCGACATAACGTAATACGTTATAGCGTCATCCCGTATTTCGTAATACGTTATAACGTCATCCCATATAACGTAATACGTTATAACGTCACACCATATAACGCAATACGTTATAACGTCGTCCCATATAACGTAATACGTTATAACGTCATCCCATATAACGGAATACGTTATAACGTCATCCCATATAACGCAATACGTTATAACGTCGTCCCACATAACGTAATACGTTATAACGTCATCCCATATTACGTAATGCGTTATAACGTCATCCCATATAACGTATTACGTTATAACGTCATACCATATAACCTATTACGTTATAACGTCATACCATATAACGTAATACGTTATAACGATATACCATATAACCTATTACGTTATAACGTCATCCCGTATTACGTAATACGTTATAACGTCATCCCATATAACGTAATACGTTATAACGTCATACCATATAACGCAATACGTTATAACGTCGTCCCATATAACCTATTTACGTTCTAAGGTCATACCATATAACGTATTACGTTATAACGTCATGCCATATAACGTAATACGTTATAGCGTCATACCATATAACCTAATACGTTATAACGGTATTCCATATAACGCAATACGTTATAGCGTCGTCCGACATAACGTAATACGTTATAGCGTCATCCCATATTACGTAATGCGTTATAACGTCATACCATATAACGTAATACGGTATAACGTCACACCATATAACGTAATTCGGTATAACGTCATACCATATAACCTAATACGTTATAACGTCATCCCATATAACGTAATGCGTTATAACGTCGACCCATATTACGTAATACGATATAACGTCGTCCCACATAACCTAATGTGTTATAACGCCATCCCATATTACGCAATGCGTTATAACGTCATCCCATATAACGTAATACGGTATAACGTCATACCATATAACCTATTTACGTTATGACGTCATACCATATAACGTATTACGTTATAACGTCATACCATATAACGTAATACGGTATAACGTCACACCATATAACGTAATTCGGTATAACGTCATACCATATAACCTAATACGTTATAACGTCATCCCATATAACGTAATGCGTTATAACGTCGACCCATATTACGTAATACGATATAACGTCGTCCCACATAACCTAATGTGTTATAACGCCATCCCATATTACGCAATGCGTTATAGCGTCATCCCATATAACGTAATACGGTATAACGTCATACCATATAACCTATTTACGTTATGACGTCATACAATATAACGTATTACGTTATAACGTCATACCATATAACCTATTACGTTATAACGTCATCCCATATAACGTAATACGTTATAACGTCATCCCATATAACGCAATACGTTATAGCGTCGTCCGACATAACGTAATACGTTATAGCGTCATCCCATATTACGTAATGCGTTATAACGTCATCCCATATAACGTAATACGGTATAACGTCATCCCATATAACGCAATACGTTATAACGTCGTCCCACATAACGTAATACGTTATAACGTCATCCCATACTACGTAATGCGTTATAACGTCATCCCATATAACGTAATACGGTATAACGTCATACCATATAACGCAATACGTTATAACGTCGTCCCACATAACGTAATACGTTATAACGTCATCCCATACTACGTAATGCGTTATAACGTCATCCCATATAACGTAATACGGTATAACGTCATACCATATAACCTATTTACGTTATAACGTCATACCATATAACCTATTTACGTTATAACGTCATACCATATAACGTATTACGTTATAACGTCATACCATATAACGTAATACGTTATAACGTCATCCCATATAACGTAATACGTTATAACGTCATCCCACATAACGTAATGCGTTATAACGTCGACCCATATAACGTATTACGTTATAACGTCATACCATATAACCTATTACGTTATAACGTCATCCCATATAACGTAATGCGTTATAGCGTCATATCATATAACGTAATGCGTTATAACGCCGACCCATATTACGTAATACGATATAACGTCATCCCACATAACGTAATGCGTTATAACGTCGACCCATATAACGTATTACGTTATAACGTCATACCATATAACCTATTACGTTATAACGTCATCCCATATAACGTAATGCGTTATAACGTCATCCCATATAACGTAATACGGTATAACGTCATACCATATAACCTATTTACGTTATAACGTCATACCATATAACCTATTTACGTTATAACGTCATACCATATAACGTATTACGTTATAACGTCATACCATATAACGTAATACGTTATAACGTCATCCCATATAACGTAATACGTTATAACGTCATCCCACATAACGTAATGCGTTATAACGTCGACCCATATAACGTATTACGTTATAACGTCATACCATATAACCTATTACGTTATAACGTCATCCCATATAACGTAATGCGTTATAACGTCATCCCATATAACGTAATACGGTATAACGTCATACCATATAACCTATTTACGTTATAACGTCATACCATATAACCTATTTACGTTATAACGTCATACCATATAACGTATTACGTTATAACGTCATACCATATAACGTAATACGTTATAACGTCATCCCATATAACGTAATACGTTATAACGTCATCCCACATAACGTAATGCGTTATAACGTCGACCCATATAACGTATTACGTTATAACGTCATACCATATAACCTATTACGTTATAACGTCATCCCATATAACGTAATGCGTTATAGCGTCATATCATATAACGTAATGCGTTATAACGCCGACCCATATTACGTAATACGATATAACGTCACACCATATAACCTATTACGTTATAACGTCATACCATATAACGTGATACGTTATAACGTTATACCACATAACCTATTACGTTATAACGTCATACCATATAACGTAATGCGTTATAACGTCGACCCATATAACGTATTACGTTATAACGTCATACCATATAACCTATTACGTTATAACGTCATCCCATATAACGTAATGCGTTATAGCGTCATACCATATAACGTAATGCGTTATAACGTCGACCCATATTACGTAATACGATATAACGTCACACCATATAACCTATTACGCTATAACGTCATACCATATAACGTAATTCGGTACAACGTCATACCACATAACCTATTTACGTTATAACGTCATACCATATAACGTATTACGTTATAACGTCATCCCATATAACGTAATGCGTTATAACGTCTACCCATATTACGTAATACGATATAACGTCGACCCATATTACGTAATACGATATAACGTCACACCATATAACCTATTACGCTATAACGTCATACCATATAACGTAATTCGGTACAACGTCATACCACATAACCTATTTACGTTATAACGTCATACCATATAACGTATTACGTTATAACGTCATCCCATATAACGTAATGCGTTATAACGTCTACCCATATTACGTAATACGATATAACGTCACACCATATGACGTATTACGTTATAACGTCATACCGTATAACCTATTACGTTATAACGTCACACCGTATGACGTATTACGTTATAACGTCATATCGTATAACCTATTACGTTATAACGTCATACCATATAACGTAATACGTTATAGCGTCATACCATATAACGTAATGCGTTATAACGTCGACCCATATTACGTAATACGATATAACGTCACACCATATAACCTATTACGCTATAACGTCATACCATATAACGTAATTCGGTACAACGTCATACCACATAACCTATTTACGTTATAACGTCATACCATATAACGTATTACGTTATAACGTCATCCCATATAACGTAATGCGTTATAACGTCTACCCATATTACGTAATACGATATAACGTCGACCCATATTACGTAATACGATATAACGTCACACCATATAACCTATTACGCTATAACGTCATACCATATAACGTAATTCGGTACAACGTCATACCACATAACCTATTTACGTTATAACGTCATACCGTATAACGTATTACGTTATAACGTCATCCCATATAACGTAATGCGTTATAACGTCTACCCATATTACGTAATACGATATAACGTCGACCCATATTACGTAATACGATATAACGTCACACCATATAACCTATTACGCTATAACGTCATACCATATAACGTAATTCGGTACAACGTCATACCACATAACCTATTTACGTTATAACGTCATACCATATAACGTATTACGTTATAACGTCATCCCATATAACCTATTACGTTATAACGTCATCCCGTATTACGTAATACGTTATAACGTCATCCCATATAACGTAATACGTTATAACGTCATACCATATAACGCAATACGTTATAACGTCGTCCCATATAACCTATTTACGTTCTAAGGTCATACCATATAACGTATTACGTTATAACGTCATGCCATATAACGTAATACGTTATAGCGTCATACCATATAACCTAATACGTTATAACGGTATTCCATATAACGCAATACGTTATAGCGTCGTCCGACATAACGTAATACGTTATAGCGTCATCCCGTATTTCGTAATACGTTATAACGTCATCCCATATAACGTAATACGTTATAACGTCACACCATATAACGCAATACGTTATAACGTCGTCCCATATAACGTAATACGTTATAACGTCATCCCATATAACGGAATACGTTATAACGTCATCCCATATAACGCAATACGTTATAACGTCGTCCCACATAACGTAATACGTTATAACGTCATCCCATATTACGTAATGCGTTATAACGTCATCCCATATAACGTATTACGTTATAACGTCATACCATATAACCTATTACGTTATAACGTCATACCATATAACGTAATACGTTATAACGATATACCATATAACCTATTACGTTATAACGTCATCCCGTATTACGTAATACGTTATAACGTCATCCCATATAACGTAATACGTTATAACGTCATACCATATAACGCAATACGTTATAACGTCGTCCCATATAACCTATTTACGTTCTAAGGTCATACCATATAACGTATTACGTTATAACGTCATGCCATATAACGTAATACGTTATAGCGTCATACCATATAACCTAATACGTTATAACGGTATTCCACATAACGCAATACGTTATAGCGTCGTCCGACATAACGTAATACGTTATAGCGTCATCCCATATTACGTAATGCGTTATAACGTCATACCATATAACGTAATACGGTATAACGTCACACCATATAACGTAATTCGGTATAACGTCATACCATATAACCTAATACGTTATAACGTCATCCCATATAACGTAATGCGTTATAACGTCGACCCATATTACGTAATACGATATAACGTCGTCCCACATAACCTAATGTGTTATAACGCCATCCCATATTACGCAATGCGTTATAACGTCATCCCATATAACGTAATACGGTATAACGTCATACCATATAACCTATTTACGTTATGACGTCATACCATATAACGTATTACGTTATAACGTCATACCATATAACGTAATACGGTATAACGTCACACCATATAACGTAATTCGGTATAACGTCATACCATATAACCTAATACGTTATAACGTCATCCCATATAACGTAATGCGTTATAACGTCGACCCATATTACGTAATACGATATAACGTCGTCCCACATAACCTAATGTGTTATAACGCCATCCCATATTACGCAATGCGTTATAGCGTCATCCCATATAACGTAATACGGTATAACGTCATACCATATAACCTATTTACGTTATGACGTCATACAATATAACGTATTACGTTATAACGTCATACCATATAACCTATTACGTTATAACGTCATCCCATATAACGTAATACGTTATAACGTCATCCCATATAACGCAATACGTTATAGCGTCGTCCGACATAACGTAATACGTTATAGCGTCATCCCATATTACGTAATGCGTTATAACGTCATCCCATATAACGTAATACGGTATAACGTCATACCATATAACCTATTTACGTTATAACGTCATACCATATAACGTATTACGTTATAACGTCATACCATATAACCTATTACGTTCTAACGTCATACCATATAACGTAATACGTTATAACGTTATACCATATAACCTATTACGTTATAACGTCATACCATATAACGTATTCCGTTATAACGTCATGCCATATAACGTAATACGTTATAGCGTCATACCATATAACGTAATGCGTTATAACGTCATCCCATATAACGTAATGCGTTATAACGCCTTCCCATATAACGCAATACGTTATAACCTCGTCCCACATAACCTAATGCGTTATAACGTCATCCCATACTACGTATTGCGTTATAACGTCATCCCATATAACGTAATACGGTATAACGTCATCCCATATAACGTAATGCGTTATAACGTCTACCCATATTACGTAATACGATATAACGTCACACCATATGACGTATTACGTTATATCGTCATACCGTATAACCTATTACGTTATAACGTCATACCATATAACGTAATTCGGTACAACGTCATACCACATAACCTATTTACGTTATAACGTCATACCATATAACGTATTACGTTATAACGGCATTCCATATAACGTAATACGTTATAACGTCATCCCATATAACGTAATGCGTTATAACGTCTACCCATATTACGTAATACGATATAACGTCACACCATATGACGTATTACGTTATAACGTCATACCGTATAACGTAATGCGTTATAACGTCGACCCATATAACGTAATACGTTATAACGTCATCCCATATACCGTAATACGTTATAACGTCATCCCATATAACGCAATACGTTATAACGTCGTCCCACATAACGTAATACGTTATAACGTCATCCCATACTACGTAATGCGTTATAACGTCATCCCATATAACGTAATACGGTATAACGTCATACCATATAACCTATTTACGTTATAACGTCATACCATATAACCTATTTACGTTATAACGTCATACCATATAACGTATTACGTTATAACGTCATACCATATAACGTAATACGTTATAACGTCATCCCATATAACGTAATACGTTATAACGTCATCCCACATAACGTAATGCGTTATAACGTCGACCCATATAACGCATTACGTTATAACGTCATACCATATAACCTATTACGTTATAACGTCATCCCATATAACGTAATGCGTTATAGCGTCATATCATATAACGTAATGCGTTATAACGTCGACCCATATTACGTAATACGATATAACGTCACACCATATAACCTATTACGTTATAACGTCATACCATATAACGTGATACGTTATAACGTTATACCACATAACCTATTACGTTATAACGTCATACCATATAACGTAATGCGTTATAACGTCGACCCATATAACGTATTACGTTATAACGTCATACCATATAACCTATTACGTTATAACGTCATCCCATATAACGTAATGCGTTATAGCGTCATACCATATAACGTAATGCGTTATAACGTCGACCCATATTACGTAATACGATATAACGTCACACCATATAACCTATTACGCTATAACGTCATACCATATAACGTAATTCGGTACAACGTCATACCACATAACCTATTTACGTTATAACGTCATACCATATAACGTATTACGTTATAACGTCATCCCATATAACGTAATGCGTTATAACGTCTACCCATATTACGTAATACGATATAACGTCGACCCATATTACGTAATACGATATAACGTCACACCATATAACCTATTACGCTATAACGTCATACCATATAACGTAATTCGGTACAACGTCATACCACATAACCTATTTACGTTATAACGTCATACCATATAACGTATTACGTTATAACGTCATCCCATATAACGTAATGCGTTATAACGTCTACCCATATTACGTAATACGATATAACGTCACACCATATGACGTATTACGTTATAACGTCATACCGTATAACCTATTACGTTATAACGACACACCGTATGACGTATTACGTTATAACGTCATATCGTATAACCTATTACGTTATAACGTCATACCATATAACGTAATACGTTATAGCGTCATACCATATAACGTAATGCGTTATAACGTCGACCCATATTACGTAATACGATATAACGTCACACCATATGACGTATTACGTTATAACGTCATTCCGTATAACCTATTACGTTATAACGTCATACCATATAACGTAATTCGGTACAACGTCATACCACATAACCTATTTACGTTATAACGTCATACCATATAACGTAATGCGTTATAACGTCGACCCATATTACGTAATACGATATAACGTCACACCATATGACGTATTACGTTATAACGTCATACCGTATAACCTATTACGTTATAACGTCATACCATATAACGTAATTCGGTACAACGTCATACCACATAACCTATTTACGTTATAACGTCATACCATATAACGTATTACGTTATAACGGTATTCTATATAACGTAATACGTTATAACGTCATCCCATATAACGTAATGCGTTATAACGTCTACCCATATTACGTAATACGATATAACGTCACACCATATGACGTATTACGTTATAACGTCATATCGTATAACCTATTACGTTATAACGTCATACCATATAACGTAATACGTTATAACGTTATACCATATAACCTATTACGTTATAACGTCATCCCACATAACGTAATACGTTATAACGTCATCCCATATAACGTAATACGTTATAACGTCATCCCATATAACGCAATACGTTATAACGTCGTTCCACATAACCTAATGCGTTATAACGCCATCCCATATTACGTAATGCGTTATAACGTCATCCCATATAACGTAATACGGTATAACGTCACACCATATAACGTAATTCGTTATAACGTCGACCCATATTACGTAATACGATATAACGTCACACCATATGACGTATTACGTTATAACGTCATACCGTATAACCTATTACGTTATAACGTCACACCATATGACGTATTACGTTATAACGTCATATCGTATAACCTATTTACGTTATACCGTCATACCATATAACGTATTACGTTATACCGTCATACCATATAAAATATTATGTTATGACGTCACACCATATAACGTAATACGTTATAATTTTATACCATATATCCTATTACGTTATAACGTCATGCCATATAACGTAATACGTTATAGCGTCATACCATATAACCAAATACGTTATAACGGTATTCCATATATCGTAATACGTTATAACGTCATCCCATATAACGTAATGCGTTATAACGTCGAGCCATATTACGTAATACGATATAACGTCACACCATATGACGTATTACGTTATAACGTCATACCGTATAACCTATTACGTTATAACGTCATACCATATAACGTAATACGTTATAACGTTATACCATATATCCTATTACGTTATAACGTCAGCCCATATAACGTAATATGTTATAATGTTTTCCCATATTACGTAATACGTTATAACGTCATCCCATATAACGTAATACGGTATAACGTCATACCATATAACCTATTACGTTATAACGTCATCCCATATAACGTAATGCGTTATAACGTCGACCCATATAACGTATTACGTTATAACGTCATACCATATAACCTATTACGTTATAACGTCATCCCATATAACGTAATGCGTTATAGCGTCATATCATATAACGTAATGCGTTATAACGTCGACCCATATTACGTAATACGATATAACGTCACACCATATAACCTATTACGTTATAACGTCATACCATATAACGTGATACGTTATAACGTTATACCACATAACCTATTACGTTATAACGTCATACCATATAACGTAATGCGTTATAACGTCGACCCATATAACGTATTACGTTATAACGTCATACCATATAACCTATTACGTTATAACGTCATCCCATATAACGTAATGCGTTATAGCGTCATACCATATAACGTAATGCGTTATAACGTCGACCCATATTACGTAATACGATATAACGTCACACCATATAACCTATTACGCTATAACGTCATACCATATAACGTAATTCGGTACAACGTCATACCACATAACCTATTTACGTTATAACGTCATACCATATAACGTATTACGTTATAACGTCATCCCATATAACGTAATGCGTTATAACGTCTACCCATATTACGTAATACGATATAACGTCACACCATATAACCTATTACGCTATAACGTCATACCATATAACGTAATTCGGTACAACGTCATACCACATAACCTATTTACGTTATAACGTCATACCATATAACGTATTACGTTATAACGTCATCCCATATAACGTAATGCGTTATAACGTCTACCCATATTACGTAATACGATATAACGTCACACCATATGACGTATTACGTTATAACGTCATACCGTATAACCTATTACGTTATAACGTCACACCGTATGACGTATTACGTTATAACGTCATATCGTATAACCTATTACGTTATAACGTCATACCATATAACGTAATACGTTATAGCGTCATACCATATAACGTAATGCGTTATAACGTCGACCCATATTACGTAATACGATATAACGTCACACCATATGACGTATTACGTTATAACGTCATTCCGTATAACCTATTACGTTATAACGTCATACCATATAACGTAATTCGGTACAACGTCATACCACATAACCTATTTACGTTATAACGTCATACCATATAACGTAATGCGTTATAACGTCGACCCATATTACGTAATACGATATAACGTCACACCATATGACGTATTACGTTATAACGTCATACCGTATAACCTATTACGTTATAACGTCATACCATATAACGTAATTCGGTACAACGTCATACCACATAACCTATTTACGTTATAACGTCATACCATATAACGTATTACGTTATAACGGTATTCTATATAACGTAATACGTTATAACGTCATCCCATATAACGTAATGCGTTATAACGTCTACCCATATTACGTAATACGATATAACGTCACACCATATGACGTATTACGTTATAACGTCATATCGTATAACCTATTACGTTATAACGTAATACCATATAACGTAATACGTTATAACGTTATACCATATAACCTATTACGTTATAACGTCATCCCACATAACGTAATACGTTATAACGTCATCCCATATAACGTAATACGTTATAACGTCATCCCATATAACGCAATACGTTATAACGTCGTTCCACATAACCTAATGCGTTATAACGCCATCCCATATTACGTAATGCGTTATAACGTCATCCCATATAACGTAATACGGTATAACGTCACGCCATATAACGTAATTCGTTATAACGTCGACCCATATTACGTAATACGATATAACGTCACACCATATGACGTATTACGTTATAACGTCATACCGTATAACCTATTACGTTATAACGTCACACCATATGACGTATTACGTTATAACGTCATATCGTATAACCTATTACGTTATAACGTCATACCATATAACGTAATACGTTATAACGTCATACCATATAACACAATACGTTATAACGTCGTCCCATATAACCTATTTACGTTATAACGTCATGCCATATAACGTATTACGTTATAACGTCATGCCATATTACGTAATACGTTATAGCGTCATACCATATAACGTAATGCGTTATAACGTCGACCCATATTACGTAATACGATATAACGTCACACCATATGAGGTATTACGTTATAACGTCATACCGTATAACCTATTACGTTATAACGACATACCATATAACGTAATTCGGTACAACGTCATACCACATAACCTATTTACGTTATAACGTCATACCATATAACGTATTACGTTATAACGGTATTCCATATAACGTAATACGTTATAACGTCATCCCATATAACGTAATGCGTTATAACGTCTACCCATAATACGTAATACGATATAACGTCACACCATATGACGTATTACGTTATAACGTCATACCGTATAACCTATTACGTTATAACGTCATACCATATAACGTAATACGTTATAACGTTATACCATATAACCGATTACGTTATAACGTCATCCCACATAACGTAATACGTTATAACGTCATCTCATATAACGTAATACGGTATAACGTCATACCATATAACCTATTTACGTTATGACGTCATACCATATAACGTATTACGTTATAACGTCATACCATATAACCTATTACGTTATAACGTCATACCATATAACGTAATACGTTATAACGTCATCCCATATAACGTAATTCGGTATAACGTCATACCATATAACCTATTAAGTTATAACGTCATACCATATAACCTATCAAGTTATAACGTCATCCCATATAACGTAATACGTTATAACGTCATACCATATTACGTAATACGTTATAACGTCATCCCATATAACGAAATACGTTATAACGTCATCCCATATAACGTAATACGTTATAACGTCATCCCATATAACGTAATACGGTATAACGTCATACCGTATAACCTATTTACGTTATACCGTCATACCATATAACCTATCACGTTATAACGTCATCCCATATAACGTAATGCGTTATAGCGTCATATCATATAACGTAATGCGTTATAACGTCGACCCATATTACGTAATACGATATAACGTCACACCATATAACCTATTACGTTATAACGTCATACCATATAACGTGATACGTTATAACGTTATACCACATAACCTATTACGTTATAACGTCATACCATATAACGTAATGCGTTATAACGTCGACCCATATAACGTATTACGTTATAACGTCATACCATATAACCTATTACGTTATAACGTCATCCCATATAACGTAATGCGTTATAGCGTCATACCATATAACGTAATGCGTTATAACGTCGACCCATATTACGTAATACGATATAACGTCACACCATATAACCTATTACGCTATAACGTCATACCATATAACGTAATTCGGTACAACGTCATACCACATAACCTATTTACGTTATAACGTCATACCATATAACGTATTACGTTATAACGTCATCCCATATAACGTAATGCGTTATAACGTCTACCCATATTACGTAATACGATATAACGTCACACCATATAACCTATTACGCTATAACGTCATACCATATAACGTAATTCGGTACAACGTCATACCACATAACCTATTTACGTTATAACGTCATACCATATAACGTATTACGTTATAACGTCATCCCATATAACGTAATGCGTTATAACGTCTACCCATATTACGTAATACGATATAACGTCACACCATATGACGTATTACGTTATAACGTCATACCGTATAACCTATTACGTTATAACGTCACACCGTATGACGTATTACGTTATAACGTCATATCGTATAACCTATTACGTTATAACGTCATACCATATAACGTAATACGTTATAGCGTCATACCATATAACGTAATGCGTTATAACGTCGACCCATATTACGTAATACGATATAACGTCACACCATATGACGTATTACGTTATAACGTCATTCCGTATAACCTATTACGTTATAACGTCATACCATATAACGTAATTCGGTACAACGTCATACCACATAACCTATTTACGTTATAACGTCATACCATATAACGTAATGCGTTATAACGTCGACCCATATTACGTAATACGATATAACGTCACACCATATGACGTATTACGTTATAACGTCATACCGTATAACCTATTACGTTATAACGTCATACCATATAACGTAATTCGGTACAACGTCATACCACATAACCTATTTACGTTATAACGTCATACCATATAACGTATTACGTTATAACGGTATTCTATATAACGTAATACGTTATAACGTCATCCCATATAACGTAATGCGTTATAACGTCTACCCATATTACGTAATACGATATAACGTCACACCATATGACGTATTACGTTATAACGTCATATCGTATAACCTATTACGTTATAACGTAATACCATATAACGTAATACGTTATAACGTTATACCATATAACCTATTACGTTATAACGTCATCCCACATAACGTAATACGTTATAACGTCATCCCATATAACGTAATACGTTATAACGTCATCCCATATAACGCAATACGTTATAACGTCGTTCCACATAACCTAATGCGTTATAACGCCATCCCATATTACGTAATGCGTTATAACGTCATCCCATATAACGTAATACGGTATAACGTCACGCCATATAACGTAATTCGTTATAACGTCGACCCATATTACGTAATACGATATAACGTCACACCATATGACGTATTACGTTATAACGTCATACCGTATAACCTATTACGTTATAACGTCACACCATATGACGTATTACGTTATAACGTCATATCGTATAACCTATTACGTTATAACGTCATACCATATAACGTAATACGTTATAACGTCATACCATATAACACAATACGTTATAACGTCGTCCCATATAACCTATTTACGTTATAACGTCATGCCATATAACGTATTACGTTATAACGTCATGCCATATTACGTAATACGTTATAGCGTCATACCATATAACGTAATGCGTTATAACGTCGACCCATATTACGTAATACGATATAACGTCACACCATATGAGGTATTACGTTATAACGTCATACCGTATAACCTATTACGTTATAACGACATACCATATAACGTAATTCGGTACAACGTCATACCACATAACCTATTTACGTTATAACGTCATACCATATAACGTATTACGTTATAACGGTATTCCATATAACGTAATACGTTATAACGTCATCCCATATAACGTAATGCGTTATAACGTCTACCCATAATACGTAATACGATATAACGTCACACCATATGACGTATTACGTTATAACGTCATACCGTATAACCTATTACGTTATAACGTCATACCATATAACGTAATACGTTATAACGTTATACCATATAACCGATTACGTTATAACGTCATCCCACATAACGTAATACGTTATAACGTCATCTCATATAACGTAATACGGTATAACGTCATACCATATAACCTATTTACGTTATGACGTCATACCATATAACGTATTACGTTATAACGTCATACCATATAACCTATTACGTTATAACGTCATACCATATAACGTAATACGTTATAACGTCATCCCATATAACGTAATTCGGTATAACGTCATACCATATAACCTATTAAGTTATAACGTCATACCATATAACCTATCAAGTTATAACGTCATCCCATATTACGTAATGCGTTATAACGTCATCCCATATAACGTAATACGGTATAACGTCACACCATATAACGTAATTCGTTATAACGTCGACCCATATTACGTAATACGATATAACGTCACACCATATGACGTATTACGTTATAACGTCATACCGTATAACCTATTACGTTATAACGTCACACCATATGACGTATTACGTTATAACGTCATATCGTATAACCTATTTACGTTATACCGTCATACCATATAACGTATTACGTTATACCGTCATACCATATAAAATATTATGTTATGACGTCACACCATATAACGTAATACGTTATAATTTTATACCATATATCCTATTACGTTATAACGTCATGCCATATAACGTAATACGTTATAGCGTCATACCATATAACCAAATACGTTATAACGGTATTCCATATATCGTAATACGTTATAACGTCATCCCATATAACGTAATGCGTTATAACGTCGAGCCATATTACGTAATACGATATAACGTCACACCATATGACGTATTACGTTATAACGTCATACCGTATAACCTATTACGTTATAACGTCATACCATATAACGTAATACGTTATAACGTTATACCATATATCCTATTACGTTATAACGTCAGCCCATATAACGTAATATGTTATAATGTTTTCCCATATTACGTAATACGTTATAACGTCATCCCATATAACGTAATACGGTATAACGTCATACCATATAACCTATTACGTTATAACGTCATCCCATATAACGTAATGCGTTATAACGTCGACCCATATAACGTATTACGTTATAACGTCATACCATATAACCTATTACGTTATAACGTCATCCCATATAACGTAATGCGTTATAGCGTCATATCATATAACGTAATGCGTTATAACGTCGACCCATATTACGTAATACGATATAACGTCACACCATATAACCTATTACGTTATAACGTCATACCATATAACGTGATACGTTATAACGTTATACCACATAACCTATTACGTTATAACGTCATACCATATAACGTAATGCGTTATAACGTCGACCCATATAACGTATTACGTTATAACGTCATACCATATAACCTATTACGTTATAACGTCATCCCATATAACGTAATGCGTTATAGCGTCATACCATATAACGTAATGCGTTATAACGTCGACCCATATTACGTAATACGATATAACGTCACACCATATAACCTATTACGCTATAACGTCATACCATATAACGTAATTCGGTACAACGTCATACCACATAACCTATTTACGTTATAACGTCATACCATATAACGTATTACGTTATAACGTCATCCCATATAACGTAATGCGTTATAACGTCTACCCATATTACGTAATACGATATAACGTCACACCATATAACCTATTACGCTATAACGTCATACCATATAACGTAATTCGGTACAACGTCATACCACATAACCTATTTACGTTATAACGTCATACCATATAACGTATTACGTTATAACGTCATCCCATATAACGTAATGCGTTATAACGTCTACCCATATTACGTAATACGATATAACGTCACACCATATGACGTATTACGTTATAACGTCATACCGTATAACCTATTACGTTATAACGTCACACCGTATGACGTATTACGTTATAACGTCATATCGTATAACCTATTACGTTATAACGTCATACCATATAACGTAATACGTTATAGCGTCATACCATATAACGTAATGCGTTATAACGTCGACCCATATTACGTAATACGATATAACGTCACACCATATGACGTATTACGTTATAACGTCATTCCGTATAACCTATTACGTTATAACGTCATACCATATAACGTAATTCGGTACAACGTCATACCACATAACCTATTTACGTTATAACGTCATACCATATAACGTAATGCGTTATAACGTCGACCCATATTACGTAATACGATATAACGTCACACCATATGACGTATTACGTTATAACGTCATACCGTATAACCTATTACGTTATAACGTCATACCATATAACGTAATTCGGTACAACGTCATACCACATAACCTATTTACGTTATAACGTCATACCATATAACGTATTACGTTATAACGGTATTCTATATAACGTAATACGTTATAACGTCATCCCATATAACGTAATGCGTTATAACGTCTACCCATATTACGTAATACGATATAACGTCACACCATATGACGTATTACGTTATAACGTCATATCGTATAACCTATTACGTTATAACGTAATACCATATAACGTAATACGTTATAACGTTATACCATATAACCTATTACGTTATAACGTCATCCCACATAACGTAATACGTTATAACGTCATCCCATATAACGTAATACGTTATAACGTCATCCCATATAACGCAATACGTTATAACGTCGTTCCACATAACCTAATGCGTTATAACGCCATCCCATATTACGTAATGCGTTATAACGTCATCCCATATAACGTAATACGGTATAACGTCACGCCATATAACGTAATTCGTTATAACGTCGACCCATATTACGTAATACGATATAACGTCACACCATATGACGTATTACGTTATAACGTCATACCGTATAACCTATTACGTTATAACGTCACACCATATGACGTATTACGTTATAACGTCATATCGTATAACCTATTACGTTATAACGTCATACCATATAACGTAATACGTTATAACGTCATACCATATAACACAATACGTTATAACGTCGTCCCATATAACCTATTTACGTTATAACGTCATGCCATATAACGTATTACGTTATAACGTCATGCCATATTACGTAATACGTTATAGCGTCATACCATATAACGTAATGCGTTATAACGTCGACCCATATTACGTAATACGATATAACGTCACACCATATGAGGTATTACGTTATAACGTCATACCGTATAACCTATTACGTTATAACGACATACCATATAACGTAATTCGGTACAACGTCATACCACATAACCTATTTACGTTATAACGTCATACCATATAACGTATTACGTTATAACGGTATTCCATATAACGTAATACGTTATAACGTCATCCCATATAACGTAATGCGTTATAACGTCTACCCATAATACGTAATACGATATAACGTCACACCATATGACGTATTACGTTATAACGTCATACCGTATAACCTATTACGTTATAACGTCATACCATATAACGTAATACGTTATAACGTTATACCATATAACCGATTACGTTATAACGTCATCCCACATAACGTAATACGTTATAACGTCATCTCATATAACGTAATACGGTATAACGTCATACCATATAACCTATTTACGTTATGACGTCATACCATATAACGTATTACGTTATAACGTCATACCATATAACCTATTACGTTATAACGTCATACCATATAACGTAATACGTTATAACGTCATCCCATATAACGTAATTCGGTATAACGTCATACCATATAACCTATTAAGTTATAACGTCATACCATATAACCTATCAAGTTATAACGTCATCCCATATAACGTAATACGTTATAACGTCATACCATATTACGTAATACGTTATAACGTCATCCCATATAACGAAATACGTTATAACGTCATCCCATATAACGTAATACGTTATAACGTCATCCCATATAACGTAATACGGTATAACGTCATACCGTATAACCTATTTACGTTATACCGTCATACCATATAACCTATCACGTTATAACGTCATCCCATATAACGTAATACGTTATAACGTCATCCCATATAACGTAATACGCTATAACGTCATCCCATATAACGTAATACGTTATAACGTCTTCCCATATAACGTAATACGTTATAACGTCATCCCATATAACGTAATACGGTATAACGTCATACCGTATAACCTATTTACGTTATACCGTCATACCATATAACGTATTACGTTATACCGTCATACCATATAAAATATTATGTTATGACGTCACACCATATAACGTAATACGTTATAATTTTATACCATATATCCTATTACGTTATAACGTCATGCCATATAACGTAATACGTTATAGCGTCATACCATATAACCAAATACGTTATAACGGTATTCCATATATCGTAATACGTTATAACGTCATCCCATATAACGTAATGCGTTATAACGTCGAGCCATATTACGTAATACGATATAACGTCACACCATATGACGTATTACGTTATAACGTCATACCGTATAACCTATTACGTTATAACGTCATACCATATAACGTAATACGTTATAACGTTATACCATATATCCTATTACGTTATAACGTCAGCCCATATAACGTAATATGTTATAATGTTTTCCCATATTACGTAATACGTTATAACGTCATCCCATATAACGTAATACGGTATAACGTCATACCATATAACCTATTACGTTATAACGTCATCCCATATAACGTAATACGTTACAACGTCATCCCATATAACGTAATACGTTATAACGTCATCCCATATAACGTAATACGGTATTTCGTCATACCATATAACCTATTTACGTTATAACGTCATACCATATAACGTAATACGGTATAACGTCATACCATATAACTTATTACGTTATAACGTCATACCATATAACGTAATACGTTATAACGTTATACCATATAACCTATTACGTTATAACGTCATCCCGTATTACGTAATACGTTATAACGTCATCCCATATAGCGTAATACGTTATAACGTCATACCATATAACGCAATACGTTATAACGTCGTCCCATATAACGTAATACGTTATAACGTCATCCCATAAAACGTAATACGTTATAACGTCATCCCATATAACGCAATACGTTACAACGTCGTCCCACATAACGTAGTACGTTATAACGTCTACCCATAATACGTAATACGATATAACGTCACACCATATGACGTATTACGTTATAACGTCATACCGTATAACCTATTACGTTATAACGTCATACCATATAACGTAATACGTTATAACGTCATACCATATAACGTATTACGTTATAACGTCATAACATATAACCTATTACGTTATAACGTCATACCATATAACGTAATACGTTATAACGTTATACCATATAACCTATTACGTTTAACGTCATCCCGTATTACGTAATACGTAATAACGTCATCCCTTATAACGTAATACGTTATAACGTCATACCATATAACGCAATACGTTATAACGTCTACCCATAATACGTAATACGATATAACGTCACACCATATGACGTATTACGTTATAACGTCATACCGTATAACCTATTACGTTATAACGTCATACCATATAACGTAATACGTTATAACGTTATACCATATAACCTATTACGTTTAACGTCATCCCGTATTACGTAATACGTAATAACGTCATCCCTTATAACGTAATACGTTATAACGTCATACCATATAACGCAATACGTTATAACGTCTACCCATAATACGTAATACGATATAACGTCACACCATATGACGTATTACGTTATAACGTCATACCGTATAACCTATTACGTTATAACGTCATACCATATAACGTAATACGTTATAACGTTATACCATATAACCTATTACGTTATAACGGCATCCCACATAACGTAATACGTTATAACGTCATCTCATATAACGTAATACGGTATAACGTCATACCATATAACCTATTTACGTTATGACGTCATACCATATAACGTATTACGTTATAACGTCATACCATATAACCTATTACGTTATAACGTCATACCATATAACGTATACGTTATAACGTCATACCATATTACGTAATACGTTATAACGTCATGCCATATAACGTAATACGTTATAGCGTCATACCATGTAACCAAATACGTTATAACGGTATTCCATATATCGTAATACGTTATAACGTCATCCCATATAACGTAATGCGTTATAACGTCGACCCATATTACGTAATACGATATAACGTCACACCATATGACGTATTACGTTATAACGTCATACCGTATAACCTATTACGTTATAACGTCATACCATATAACGTAATACGTTATAACGTTATACCATATAACCTATTACGTTATAACGTCATCCCATATAACGTAATACGTTATAACGTCATCCCATATAACGTAATACGTTATAACGTCATCCCATATAACGCAATACGTTATAACGTCGTCCCACATAACCTAATGCGTTATAACGCCATCCCATATTACGCAATGCGTTATAACGTCATCCCATATAACGTAATACGTTATAACGGCATCCCATATAACGCAATACGTTATAACGTCGTCCGACATAACGTAATACGTTATAGCGTCATCCCATATTACGTAATGCGTTATAACGTCATCCCATATAACGTAATACGGTATAACGTCACACCATATAACGTAATTCGTTATAACGTCATACCATATAACCTAATACGTTATAACGTCATACCATATAACGTAATACGGTATAACGTCACACCATATAACGTAATTCGGTATAACGTCATCCCATATAACGTAATACGTTATAACGTCATCCCATATAACGCAATACGTTATAACGTCGTCCGACATAACGTAATACGTTCTAGCGTCATCCCATATTACGTAATACGTTATAACGTCATCCCATATAACGCAATACGTTATAACGTCGTCCGACTAAACGTAATACGTTATAGCGTCATCCCACATTACGTAATGTGTTATAACGTCATACCATATAACGTATTACGTTATAACGTCATACCATATAACCTATTACGTTATAACGTCATACCATATAACGTAATACGTTATAACGTTATACCATATAACCTATTACATTATAACGTCATCCCGTATTACGTAATACGTTATAACGTCATCCCATATAAAGTAATACGTTATAACGTCATACCTTATAACGCAATACGTTATAACGTCGTCCCATATAACGTAATACGTTATAACGTCATCCCATATAACGTAATACGTTATAACGTCATCCCATATAACGCAATACGTTATAACGTCGACCCACATAACGTAGTACCTTATAACGTCATCCCATACTACGTAATGCGTTATAACGTCATCTCATATAACGTAATACGGTATAACGTCATACCATATAACCTATTACGTTATAACGTCATACCATATAACGTATTACGTTATAACGTCATACCATATAACCTATTACGTTATAACGTCATACCATATAACCTAATACGTTATAACGTCATACCATATAACGTAATACGGTATAACGTCACACCATATAACGTAATTCGGTATAACGTCATCCCATATAACGTAATACGTTATAACGTCATCCCATATAACGCAATACGTTATAACGTCGTCCGACATAACGTAATACGTTCTAGCGTCATCCCATATTACGTAATACGTTATAACGTCATCCCATATAACGCAATACGTTATAACGTCGTCCGACATAACGTAATACGTTATAGCGTCATCCCACATTACGTAATGTGTTATAACGTCATACCATATAACGTATTACGTTATAACGTCATACCATATAACCTATTACGTTATAACGTCATACCATATAACGTAATACGTTATAACGTTATACCATATAACCTATTACATTATAACGTCATCCCGTATTACGTAATACGTTATAACGTCATCCCATATAAAGTAATACGTTATAACGTCATACCTTATAACGCAATACGTTATAACGTCGTCCCATATAACGTAATACGTTATAACGTCATCCCATATAACGTAATACGTTATAACGTCATCCCATATAACGCAATACGTTATAACGTCGTCCCACATAACGTAGTACCTTATAACGTCATCCCATACTACGTAATGCGTTATAACGTCATCTCATATAACGCAATACGGTATAACGTCATACCATATAACCTATTACGTTATAACGTCATACCATATAACGTATTACGTTATAACGTCATACCATATAACCTATTACGTTATAACGTCATACCATATAACGTAATACGTTATAACGTTATACCATATAACCTATTACGTTATAACGTCATCCCGTATTACGTAATACGTTATAACGTCATCCCATATAACGTAATACGTTATAACGTCACACCATATAACGCAATACGTTATAACGTCGTCCCATATAACGTAATACGTTATAACGTCATCCCATATAACGTAATACGTTATAACGTCATCCCATATAACGCAATACGTTATAACGTCGTCCCACATAACGTAATACGTTATAACGTCATCCCATATTACGTAATGCGTTATAACGTCATCCCATATAACGTATTACGTTATAACGTCATACCATATAACCTATTACGTTATAACGTCATACCATATAACGTAATACGTTATAACGATATACCATATAACCTATTACGTTATAACGTCATCCCGTATTACGTAATACGTTATAACGTCATCCCATATAACGTAATACGTTATAACGTTATACCATATAACCTATTACGTTATAACGTCATCCCGTATTACGTAATACGTTATAACGTCATCCCATATAACGTAATACGTTATAACGTCACACCATATAACGCAATACGTTATAACGTCGTCCCATATAACGTAATACGTTATAACGTCATCCCATATAACGTAATACGTTATAACGTCATCCCATACTACGTAATGCGTTATAACGTCATCTCATATAACGTAATACGGTATAACGTCATACCATATAACCTATTACGTTATAACGTCATACCATATAACGTATTACGTTATAACGTCATACCATATAACCTATTACGTTATAACGTCATACCATATAACGTAATACGTTATAACGTTATACCATATAACCTATTACGTTATAACGTCATCCCGTATTACGTAATACGTTATAACGTCATCCCATATAACGTAATACGTCATAACGTCACACCATATAACGCAATACGTTATAACGTCGTCCCATATAACGTAATACGTTATAACGTCATCCCATATAACGTAATACGTTATAACGTCATCCCATATAACGCAATACGTTATAACGTCGTCCCATATAACCTATTTACGTTATAAGGTCATACCATATAACGTATTACGTTATAACGTCATACCATATAACGTAATACGTTATAACGTTATACCATATATCCTATTACGTTATAACGTCAGCCCATATAACGTAATATGTTATAATGTCATCCCATATTACGTAATACGTTATAACGTCATCCCATATAACGTAATACGGTATAACGTCATACCATATAACCTATTACGTTATAACGTCATCCCATATAACGTAATACGTTACAACGTCATCCCATATAACGTAATACGTTATAACGTCATCCCATATAACGTAATACGGTATTTCGTCATACCATATAACCTATTTACGTTATAACGTCGTACCATATAACGTAATACGGTATAACGTCATACCATATAACTTATTACGTTATAACGTCATACCATATAACGTAATACGTTATAACGTTATACCATATAACCTATTACGTTATAACGTCATCCCGTATTACGTAATACGTTATAACGTCATCCCATATAGCGTAATACGTTATAACGTCATACCATATAACCTATTACGTTTAACGTCATCCCGTATTACGTAATACGTAATAACGTCATCCCTTATAACGTAATACGATATAACGTCATACCATATAACCTATTACGTTATAACGTCATACCATATAACGTATTACGTTATAACGTCATAACATATAACCTATTACGTTATAACGTCATACCATATAACGTAATACGTTATAACGTTATACCATATAACCTATTACGTTTAACGTCATCCCGTATTACGTAATACGTAATAACGTCATCCCTTATAACGTAATACGTTATAACGTCATACCATATAACGCAATACGTTACAACGTCGTCCCACATAACGTAGTACGTTATAACGTCATCCCATACTTCGTAATGCGTTATAACGTTATACCATATAACCTATTACGTTTAACGTCATACCATATAACCTATTTAAGTTATGACGTCATACCATATAACGTATTACGTTATAACGTCATACCATATAACCTATTACGTTATAACGTCATACCATATAACGTATACGTTATAACGTCATACCATATTACGTAATACGTTATAACGTCATCCCATATAACGAAATACGTTATAACGTCATCCCATATAACGTAATACGTCATAACGTCATCCCATATAACGCAATACGGTATAACGTCATACCATATAACAAATTTACGTTATGACGTCACACCATATAACGTATTACGTTATAACGTCATACCATATAACCTATTACGTTATAACGTCATCCCGTATTACGTAATACGTTACAACGTCATCCCATATAACGTAATACGTTATAACGTCATACCATATAACGCAATACGTTATAACGTCGTCCCATATAACCTATTTACGTTATAACGTCATGCCATATAACGTAATACGTTATAGCGTCATACCATATAACCAAATACGTTATAACGGTATTCCATATATCGTAATACGTTATAACGTCATCCCATATAACGTAATGCGTTATAACGTCGACCCATATTACGTAATACGATATAACGTCACACCATATGACGTATTACGTTATAACGTCATACCGTATAACCTATTACGTTATAACGTCATACCATATAACGTAACACGTTATAACGTTATACCATATAACCTATTACGTTATAACGTCATCCCATATAACGTAATACGTTATAACGTCATCCCATATAACGTAATACGTTATAACGTCATCCCATATAACGCAATACGTTATAACGTCGTCCCACATAACCTAATGCGTTATAACGCCATCCCATATTGCGCAATGCGTTATAACGTCATCCCATATAACGTAATACGTTATAACGTCATCCCATATAACGCAATACGTTATAACGTCGTCCGACATAACGTAATACGTTATAGCGTCATCCCATATTACGTAATGCGTTATAACGTCATCCCATATAACGTAATACGGTATAACGTCACACCATATAACGTAATTCGTTATAACGTCATACCATATAACCTAATACGTTATAACGTCATACCATATAACGTAATACGGTATAACGTCACACCATATAACGTAATTCGGTATAACGTCATCCCATATAACGTAATACGTTATAACGTCATCCCATATAACGCAATACGTTATAACGTCGTCCGACATAACGTAATACGTTCTAGCGTCATCCCATATTACGTAATACGTTATAACGTCATCCCATATAGCGCAATACGTTATAACGTCGTCCGACATAACGTAATACGTTATAACGTCATCCCATATAACGCAATACGTTATAACGTCGTCCCACATAACGTAGTACGTTATAACGTCATCCCATACTACGTAATGCGTTATAACGTCATCTCATATAACGTAATACGGTATAACGTCATACCATATAACCTATTACGTTATAACGTCATACCATATAACGTAATACGTTATAACGTTATACCATATAACCTATTACGTTATAACGTCATCCCGTATTTCGTAATACGTTATAACGTCATCCCATATAACGTAATACGTTATAACGTCACACCATATAACGCAATACGTTATAACGTCGTCCCATATAACGTAATACGTTATAACGTAATCCCATATAACGTAATACGTTATAACGTCATCCCATATAACGCAATACGTTATAACGTCGTCCCACATAACGTAATACGTTATAACGTCATCCCATATTACGTAATGCGTTATAACGTCATCCCATATAACGTATTACGTTATAACGTCATACCATATAACCTATTACGTTATAACGTCATACCATATAACGTAATACGTTATAACGATATACCATATAACCTATTACGTTATAACGTCATCCCGTATTACGTAATACGTTATAACGTCATCCCATATAACGTAATACGTTATAACGTCATACCATATAACGCAATACGTTATAACGTCGTCCCATATAACCTATTTACGTTCTAAGGTCATACCATATAACGTATTACGTTATAACGTCATGCCATATAACGTAATACGTTATAGCGTCATACCATATAACCTAATACGTTATAACGGTATTCCATATAACGCAATACGTTATAGCGTCGTCCGACATAACGTAATACGTTATAGCGTCATCCCATATTACGTAATGCGTTATAACGTCATCCCATATAACGTAATACGGTATAACGTCACACCATATAACGTAATTCGGTATAACGTCATACCATATAACGTAATTCGGTATAACGTCATACCATATAACTTAATACGTTATAACGTCACACCATATAACGTAATTCGGTATAACGTCATACCATATAACGTAATACGTTATAACGTCATACCATATAACGTAATACGGTATAACGTCATACCATATAACCTATTACGTTATAACGTCATACCATATAACGTAATACGTTATAACGATATACCATATAACCTATTACGTTATAACGTCATCCCGTATTACGTAATACGTTATAACGTCATCCCATATAACGTAATACGTTATAACGTCATACCATATAACGCAATACGTTATAACGTCGTCCCATATAACCTATTTACGTTCTAAGGTCATACCATATAACGTATTACGTTATAACGTCATGCCATATAACGTAATACGTTATAGCGTCATACCATATAACCTAATACGTTATAACGGTATTCCATATAACGCAATACGTTATAGCGTCGTCCGACATAACGTAATACGTTATAGCGTCATCCCATATTACGTAATGCGTTATAACGTCATCCCATATAACGTAATACGGTATAACGTCACACCATATAACGTAATTCGGTATAACGTCATACCATATAACGTAATTCGGTATAACGTCATACCATATAACCTAATACGTTATAACGTCACACCATATAACGTAATTCGGTATAACGTCATACCATATAACGTAATACGTTATAACGTCATACCATATAACGTAATAC
Source organism: Bombus vancouverensis nearcticus (assembly GCF_051014615.1). Taxonomy (NCBI): domain Eukaryota; kingdom Metazoa; phylum Arthropoda; class Insecta; order Hymenoptera; family Apidae; genus Bombus; species Bombus vancouverensis. The sequence goes on from NC_134911.1 coordinate 4,395,505, forward strand.
GGTATAACGTCACACCATATAACGTAATTCGGTATAACGTCATACCATATAACCTAATACGTTATAACGTCATCCCATATAACGTAATGCGTTATAACGTCGACCCACATTACGTAATACGATATAACGTCGTCCCACATAACCTAATGTGTTATAACGCCATCCCATATTACGCAATGCGTTATAACGTCATCCCATATAACGTAATACGGTATAACGTCATACCATATAACCTATTTACGTTATGACGTCATACCATATAACGTATTACGTTATAACGTCATACCATATAACGTAATACGGTATAACGTCACACCATATAACGTAATTCGGTATAACGTCATACCATATAACCTAATACGTTATAACGTCATCCCATATAACGTAATGCGTTATAACGTCGACCCATATTACGTAATACGATATAACGTCGTCCCACATAACCTAATGTGTTATAACGCCATCCCATATTACGCAATGCGTTATAACGTCATCCCATATAACGTAATACGGTATAACGTCATACCATATAACCTATTTACGTTATGACGTCATACCATATAACGTATTACGTTATAACGTCATACCATATAACCTATTACGTTATAACGTCATCCCATATAACGTAATACGTTATAACGTCATCCCATATAACGCAATACGTTATAGCGTCGTCCGACATAACGTAATACGTTATAGCGTCATCCCATATTACGTAATGCGTTATAACGTCATCCCATATAACGTAATACGGTATAACGTCACACCATATAACGTAATTCGTTATAACGTCATACCATATAACCTAATACGTTATAACGTCATACCATATAACGTAATACGGTATAACGTCACACCATATAACGTAATTCGGTATAACGTCATCCCATATAACGTAATACGTTATAACGTCATCCCATATAACGCAATACGTTATAACGTCGTCCGACATAACGTAATACGTTCTAGCGTCATCCCATATTACGTAATACGTTATAACGTCATCCCATATAGCGCAATACGTTATAACGTCGTCCGACATAACGTAATACGTTATAACGTCATCCCATATAACGCAATACGTTATAACGTCGTCCCACATAACGTAGTACGTTATAACGTCATCCCATACTACGTAATGCGTTATAACGTCATCTCATATAACGTAATACGGTATAACGTCATACCATATAACCTATTACGTTATAACGTCATACCATATAACGTATTACGTTATAACGTCATACCATATAACCTATTACGTTATAACGTCATACCATATAACGTAATACGTTATAACGTTATACCATATAACCTATTACGTTATAACGTCATCCCGTATTTCGTAATACGTTATAACGTCATCCCATATAACGTAATACGTTATAACGTCACACCATATAACGCAATACGTTATAACGTCGTCCCATATAACGTAATACGTTATAACGTCATCCCATATAACGGAATACGTTATAACGTCATCCCATATAACGCAATACGTTATAACGTCGTCCCACATAACGTAATACGTTATAACGTCATCCCATATTACGTAATGCGTTATAACGTCATCCCATATAACGTATTACGTTATAACGTCATACCATATAACCTATTACGTTATAACGTCATACCATATAACGTAATACGTTATAACGATATACCATATAACCTATTACGTTATAACGTCATCCCGTATTACGTAATACGTTATAACGTCATCCCATATAACGTAATACGTTATAACGTCATACCATATAACGCAATACGTTATAACGTCGTCCCATATAACCTATTTACGTTCTAAGGTCATACCATATAACGTATTACGTTATAACGTCATGCCATATAACGTAATACGTTATAGCGTCATACCATATAACCTAATACGTTATAACGGTATTCCATATAACGCAATACGTTATAGCGTCGTCCGACATAACGTAATACGTTATAGCGTCATCCCATATTACGTAATGCGTTATAACGTCATACCATATAACGTAATACGGTATAACGTCACACCATATAACGTAATTCGGTATAACGTCATACCATATAACCTAATACGTTATAACGTCATCCCATATAACGTAATGCGTTATAACGTCGACCCATATTACGTAATACGATATAACGTCGTCCCACATAACCTAATGTGTTATAACGCCATCCCATATTACGCAATGCGTTATAACGTCATCCCATATAACGTAATACGGTATAACGTCATACCATATAACCTATTTACGTTATGACGTCATACCATATAACGTATTACGTTATAACGTCATACCATATAACGTAATACGGTATAACGTCACACCATATAACGTAATTCGGTATAACGTCATACCATATAACCTAATACGTTATAACGTCATCCCATATAACGTAATGCGTTATAACGTCGACCCATATTACGTAATACGATATAACGTCGTCCCACATAACCTAATGTGTTATAACGCCATCCCATATTACGCAATGCGTTATAACGTCATCCCATATAACGTAATACGGTATAACGTCATACCATATAACCTATTGACGTTATGACGTCATACAATATAACGTATTACGTTATAACGTCATACCATATAACCTATTACGTTATAACGTCATCCCATATAACGTAATACGTTATAACGTCATCCCATATAACGCAATACGTTATAGCGTCGTCCGAAATAACGTAATACGTTATAGCGTCATCCCATATTACGTAATGCGTTATAACGTCATCCCATATAACGTAATACGGTATAACGTCACACCATATAACGTAATTCGGTATAACGTCATACCATATAACGTAATTCGGTATAACGTCATACCATATAACCTAATACGTTATAACGTCACACCATATAACGTAATTCGGTATAACGTCATACCATATAACCTAATACGTTATAACGTCACACCATATAACTTAATTCGGTATAACGTCATACCATATAACCTAATACGTTATAACGTCATACCATATAACGTAATACGGTATAACGTCACACCATATAACGTAATTCGGTATAACGTCATACCATATAACCTAATACGTTATAACGTCATACCATATAACGTAATACGGTATAACGTCACACCATATAACGTAATTCGGTATAACGTCATCCCATATAACGTAAAACGTTATAACGTCATCCCATATAACGCAATACGTTATAACGTCGTCCGACATAACGTAATACGTTATAGCGTCATCCCATATTACGTAATGCGTTATAACGTCATCCCATATAACGTAATACGGTATAACGTCACACCATATAACGTAATTCGGTATAACGTCATCCCATATTACGTAATACGTTATAACGGCATCCCATATAACGAAATACGTTATAACGTCATCCCATATAACGTAATACGTTACAACGCCATCCCATATAACGTAATTCGGTATAACGTCATACCATATAAAATATTAAGTTATTACGTCATACCATATAACCTATTACGTTATAACGTCATCCCATATAAAGTAATACGTTATAACGTCATCCCATATAACGTAATACGTTATAACGCCATCCCATATAACGCAATACGTTATAACGTCGTCCCATATAACGTAATACGGTATAACGTCATACCATATAACCTATTTACGTTATAACGTCATACCATATAACGTATTACATTATAACGTCATACCATATAACCTATTACGTTATAACGTCATACCATAAAACGTAATACGTTATAACGTTATACCGTATAACCTATTACGTTATAACGTCATCCCGTATTACGTAATACGTTATAACGTCATCCCATATAACGTAATACGTTATAACGTCATACCATATAACGCAATACGTTATAACGTCGTCCCATATAACGTAATACGTTATAACGTCATCCCATACTACGTAATGCGTTATAACGTCATCCCATATAACGTAATACGGTATAACGTCATACCATATAACCTATTACGTTATAACGTCATACCATATAACGTATTACGTTATAACGTCATACCATATAACCTATTACGTTATAACGTCATACCATATAACGTAATACGTTATAACGTTATACCATATAACCTATTACGTTACAACGTCATCCCGTATTACGTAATACGTTATAACGTCAACCCATATAACGTAATACGTTATAACGTCATACCATATAACGCAATACGTTATAACGTCGACCCATATAACGTAATACGTTATAACGTCATCCCATATAACGTAATACGTTATAACGTCATCCCATATAACGCAATACGTTATAACGTCGTCCCACATAACGTAATACGTTATAACGTCATCCCATATTGCGTAATACGTTATAACGTCATCCCATATAACGTAATACGTTATAACGTCATCCCATATAACGCAATACGTTATAACGTCGTCCCACATAACGTAATACGTTATAGCGTTATACCATATAACCTAATACGTTATAACGGTATTCCATATAACGTAATACGTTATAACGTCATCCCATATAACGTAATGCGTTATAACGTCGACCCATATTACGTAATACGATATAACGTCACACCATATGACGTATTACGTTATAACGTCATACCGTATAACCTATTACGTTATAGCGTCATACCATATAACGTAATACGTTATAACGTTATACCATATAACCTATTACGTTATAACGTCATCCCATATAACGTAATACGTTATAACGTCATCCCATAAAACGTAATACGTTATAACGTCATCCCATATAACGCAATACGTTATAACGTCGTCCCACATAACCTAATGTGTTATAACGCCATCCCATATTACGCAATGCGTTATAACGTCATCCCATATAACGTAATACGGTATAACGTCATACCATATAACCTATTTACGTTATGACGTCATACCATATAACGTATTACGTTATAACGTCATACCATATAACCTATTACGTTATAACGTCATACCATATAACGTAATACGTTATAACGTTATACCATATAACCTATTACGTTTAACGTCATCCCGTATTACGTAATACGTTATAACGTCATCCCTTATAACGTAATACGTTATAACGTCATACCATATAACGCAATACGTTATAACGTCGTCCCATATAACGTAATACGTTATAACGTTATACCGTATAACCTATTACGTTATAACGTCATCCCGTATTACGTAATACGTTATAACGTCATCCCATATAACGTAATACGTTATAACGTCATACCATATAACGCAATACGTTATAACGTCGTCCCATATAACGTAATACGTTATAACGTCATCCCATACTACGTAATGCGTTATAACGTCATCCCATATAACGTAATACGGTATAACGTCATACCATATAACCTATTACGTTATAACGTCATACCATATAACGTATTACGTTATAACGTCATACCATATAACCTATTACGTTATAACGTCATACCATATAACGTAATACGTTATAACGTTATACCATATAACCTATTACGTTACAACGTCATCCCGTATTACGTAATACGTTATAACGTCAACCCATATAACGTAATACGTTATAACGTCATACCATATAACGCAATACGTTATAACGTCGACCCATATAACGTAATACGTTATAACGTCATCCCATATAACGTAATACGTTATAACGTCATCCCATATAACGCAATACGTTATAACGTCGTCCCACATAACGTAATACGTTATAACGACATCCCATATTGCGTAATACGTTATAACGTCATCCCATATAACGTAATACGTTATAACGTCATCCCATATAACGCAATACGTTATAACGTCGTCCCACATAACGTAATACGTTATAGCGTTATACCATATAACCTAATACGTTATAACGGTATTCCATATAACGTAATACGTTATAACGTCATCCCATATAACGTAATGCGTTATAACGTCGACCCATATTACGTAATACGATATAACGTCACACCATATGACGTATTACGTTATAACGTCATACCGTATAACCTATTACGTTATAGCGTCATACCATATAACGTAATACGTTATAACGTTATACCATATAACCTATTACGTTATAACGTCATCCCATATAACGTAATACGTTATAACGTCATCCCATAAAACGTAATACGTTATAACGTCATCCCATATAACGCAATACGTTATAACGTCGTCCCACATAACCTAATGTGTTATAACGCCATCCCATATTACGCAATGCGTTATAACGTCATCCCATATAACGTAATACGGTATAACGTCATACCATATAACCTATTTACGTTATGACGTCATACCATATAACGTATTACGTTATAACGTCATACCATATAACCTATTACGTTATAACGTCATACCATATAACGTAATACGTTATAACGTTATACCATATAACCTATTACGTTTAACGTCATCCCGTATTACGTAATACGTTATAACGTCATCCCTTATAACGTAATACGTTATAACGTCATACCATATAACGCAATACGTTATAACGTCGTCCCATATAACGTAATACGTTATAACGTCATCCCATATAACGTAATACGTTATAACGTCATCCCATATAACGCAATACGGTATAACGTCATACCATATAACCTATTTACGTTATGACGTCATACCATATAACGTATTACGTTGTAACGTCATACCATATAACGTAATACGGTATTTCGTCATACCATATAACCTATTTACGTTATAACGTCATACCATATAACGTAATACGGTATAACGTCATACCATATAACTTATTACGTTATAACGTCATACCATATAACGTAATACGTTATAACGTTATACCATATAACCTATTACGTTATAACGTCATCCCGTATTACGTAATACGTTATAACGTCATCCCATATAGCGTAATACGTTATAACGTCATACCATATAACGCAATACGTTATAACGTCGTCCCATATAACGGTATACGTTATAACGTCATCCCATAAAACGTAATACGTTATAACGTCATCCCATATAACGCAATACGTTACAACGTCGTCCCACATAACGTAGTACGTTATAACGTCATCCCATACTTCGTAATGCGTTATAACGTCATCCCATATAACGTAATACGGCATAACGTCATACCATATAACCTGTTACGTTATAACGTCATACCATATAACGTATTACGTTATAACGTCATAACATATAACCTATTACGTTATAACGTCATACCATATAACGTAATACGTTATAACGTTATACCATATAACCTATTACGTTTAACGTCATCCCGTATTACGTAATACGTTATAACGTCATCCCATATAACGCAATACGGTATAACGTCATACCATATAACAAATTTACGTTATGACGTCATACCATATAACGTATTACGTTATAACGTCATACCATATAACCTATTACGTTATAACGTCATGCCGTATTACGTAATACGTTACAACGTCATCCCATATAACGTAATACGTTATAACGTCATACCATATAACGCAATACGTTATAACGTCGTCCCATATAACCTATTTACGTTATAACGTCATACCATATAACGTATTACGTTATAACGTCATACCATATTACGTAATACGTTATAACGTCATCCCATATAACGAAATACGTTATAACGTCATCCCATATAACGTAATAAGTTATAACGTCATCCCATATAACGCAATACGGTATAACGTCATACCATATAACAAATTTACGTTATGACGTCATACCATATAACGTATTACGTTATAACGTCATACCATATAACCTATTACGTTATAACGTCATCCCGTATTACGTAATACGTTATAACGTCATCCCATATAACGTAATACGTTATAACGTCATACCATATAACGCAATACGTTATAACGTCGTCCCATATAACCTATTTACGTTATAACGTCATACCATATAACGTATTACGTTATAACGTCATGCCATATAACGTAATACGTTATAGCGTCATACCATATAACCAAATACGTTATAACGGTATTCCATATATCGTAATACGTTATAACGTCTTCCCATATAACGTAATGCGTTATAACGTCGACCCATATTACGTAATACGATATAACGTCACACCATATGACGTATTACGTTATAACGTCATACCGTATAACCTATTACGTTATAACGTCATACCATATAACGTAATACGTTATAACGTTATACCATATAACCTATTACGTTATAACGTCATCCCATATAACGTAATACGTTATAACGTCATCCCATATAACGTAATACGTTATAACGTCATCCCATATAACGCAATACGTTATAACGTCGTCCCACATAACCTAATGCGTTATAACGCTATCCCATATTACGCAATGCGTTATAACGTCATCCCATATAACGTAATACGTTATAACGTCTTCCCATATAACGCAATACGTTATAACGTCGTCCGACATAACGTAATACGTTATAGCGTCATCCCATATTACGTAATGCGTTATAACGTCATCCCATATAACGTAATACGGTATAACGTCACACCATATAACGTAATTCGTTATAACGTCATACCATATAACCTAATACGTTATAACGTCATACCATATAACGTAATACGGTATAACGTCACACCATATAACGTAATTCGGTATAACGTCATCCCATATAACGTAATACGTTATAACGTCATCCCATATAACGCAATACGTTATAACGTCGTCCGACATAACGTAATACGTTCTAGCGTCATCCCATATTACGTAATACGTTATAACGTCATCCCATATAACGCAATACGTTATAACGTCGTCCGACATAACGTAATACGTTATAGCGTCATCCCACATTACGTAATGTGTTATAACGTCATACCATATAACGTATTACGTTATAACGTCATACCATATAACGCAATACGTTATAACGTCGTCCGACATAACGTAATACGTTATAGCGTCATCCCACATTACGTAATGTGTTATAACGTCATACCATATAACGTATTACGTTATAACGTCATACCATATAACGCAATACGTTATAACGTCGTCCGACATAACGTAATACGTTCTAGCGTCATCCCATATTACGTAATACGTTATAACGTCATCCCATATAACGCAATACGTTATAACGTCGTCCGACATAACGTAATACGTTATAGCGTCATCCCACATTACGTAATGTGTTATAACGTCATACCATATAACGTATTACGTTATAACGTCATACCATATAACGCAATACGTTATAACGTCGTCCGACATAACGTATTACGTTATAGCGTCATCCCACATTACGTAATGTGTTATTACGTCATACCATATAACCTATTACGTTATATCGTCATCTCATATAACGTAATACGGTATAACGTCATACCATATAACCTATTTACGTTATGACGTCATACCATATAACGTATTACGTTATAACGTCATACCATATAACCTATTACGTTATAACGTCATACCATATAACGTATACGTTATAACGTCATACCATATTACGTAATACGTTATAACGTCATCCCATATAACGAAATACGTTATAACGTCATCCCATATAACGTAATACGTTATAACGTCATCCCATATAACGCAATACGGTATAACGTCATACCATATAACAAATTTACGTTATGACGTCATACCATATAACGTATTACGTTATAACGTCATACCATATAACCTATTACGTTATAACGTCATCCCGTATTACGTAATACGTTACAACGTCATCCCATATAACGTAATACGTTATAACGTCAGACCATATAACGCAATACGTTATAACGTCGTCCCATATAACCTATTTACGTTATAACGTCATTCCATATAACGTATTACGTTATAACGTCATGCCATATAACGTAATACGTTATAGCGTCATACCATATAACCAAATACGTTATAACGGTATTCCATATATCGTAATACGTTATAACGTCATCCCATATAACGTAATGCGTTATAACGTCGACCCATATTACGTAATACGATATAACGTCACACCATATGACGTCTTACGTTATAACGTCATACCGTATAACCTATTACGTTATAACGTCATACCATATAACGTAATACGTTATAACGTTATACCATATAACCTATTACGTTATAACGTCATCCCATATAACGTAATACGTTATAACGTCATCCCATATAACGTAATACGTTATAACGTCATCCCATATAACGTAATGCGTTATAACGTCGACCCATATTACGTAATACGATATAACGTCGTCCCACATAACCTAATGTGTTATAACGCCATCCCATATTACGCAATGCGTTATAACGTCATCCCATATAACGTAATACGGTATAACGTCATACCATATAACCTATTTACGTTATGACGTCATACCATATAACGTATTACGTTATAACGTCATACCATATAACGTAATACGGTATAACGTCACACCATATAACGTAATTCGGTATAACGTCATACCATATAACCTAATACGTTATAACGTCATCCCATATAACGTAATGCGTTATAACGTCGACCCATATTACGTAATACGATATAACGTCGTCCCACATAACCTAATGTGTTATAACGCCATCCCATATTACGCAATGCGTTATAACGTCATCCCATATAACGTAATACGGTATAACGTCATACCATATAACCTATTTACGTTATGACGTCATACAATATAACGTATTACGTTATAACGTCATACCATATAACCTATTACGTTATAACGTCATCCCATATAACGTAATACGTTATAACGTCATCCCATATAACGCAATACGTTATAGCGTCGTCCGACATAACGTAATACGTTATAGCGTCATCCCATATTACGAAATGCGTTATAACGTCATCCCATATAACGTAATACGGTATAACGTCACACCATATAACGTAATTCGGTATAACGTCATACCATATAACGTAATTCGGTATAACGTCATACCATATAACCTAATACGTTATAACGTCACACCATATAACGTAATTCGGTATAACGTCATACCATATAACCTAATACGTTATAACGTCATACCATATAACGTAATACGGTATAACGTCACACCATATAACGTAATTCGGTATAACGTCATACCATATAACGTATTACGTTATAACGTCATACCATATAACCTATTACGTTATAACGTCATACCATATAACGTAATACGTTATAACGTTATACCATATAACCTATTACGTTATAACGTCATCCCGTATTTCGTAATACGTTATAACGTCATCACATATAACGTAATACGTTATAACGTCACACCATATAACGTAATACGTTATAACGTCATACCATATAACGCAATACGTTATAACGTCGTCCCATATAACCTATTTACGTTCTAAGGTCATACCATATAACGTATTACGTTATAACGTCATGCCATATAACGTAATACGTTATAGCGTCATACCATATAACCTAATACGTTATAACGGTATTCCATATAACGCAATACGTTATAGCGTCGTCCGACATAACGTAATACGTTATAGCGTCATCCCATATTACGTAATGCGTTATAACGTCATCCCATATAACGTAATACGGTATAACGTCACACCATATAACGTAATTCGGTATAACGTCATACCATATAACGTAATTCGGTATAACGTCATACCATATAACCTAATACGTTATAACGTCACACCATATAACGTAATTCGGTATAACGTCATACCATATAACGTAATACGTTATAACGTCATACCATATAACGTAATACGGTATAACGTCATACCATATAACCTATTACGTTATAACGTCATACCATATAACGTAATACGTTATAACGATATACCATATAACCTATTACGTTATAACGTCATCCCGTATTACGTAATACGTTATAACGTCATCCCATATAACGTAATACGTTATAACGTCATACCATATAACGCAATACGTTATAACGTCGTCCCATATAACCTATTTACGTTCTAAGGTCATACCATATAACGTATTACGTTATAACGTCATGCCATATAACGTAATACGTTATAGCGTCATACCATATAACCTAATACGTTATAACGGTATTCCATATAACGCAATACGTTATAGCGTCGTCCGACATAACGTAATACGTTATAGCGTCATCCCATATTACGTAATGCGTTATAACGTCATCCCATATAACGTAATACGGTATAACGTCACACCATATAACGTAATTCGGTATAACGTCATACCATATAACGTAATTCGGTATAACGTCATACCATATAACCTAATACGTTATAACGTCACACCATATAACGTAATTCGGTATAACGTCATACCATATAACGTAATACGTTATAACGTCATACCATATAACGTAATACGGTATAACGTCACACCATATAACGTAATTCGGTATAACGTCATACCATATAACCTAATACGTTATAACGTCATCCCATATAACGTAATGCGTTATAACGTCGACCCATATTACGTAATACGATATAACGTCGTCCCACATAACCTAATGTGTTATAACGCCATCCCATATTACGCAATGCGTTATAACGTCATCCCATATAACGTAATACGGTATAACGTCATACCATATAACCTATTTACGTTATGACGTCATACCATATAACGTATTACGTTATAACGTCATACCATATAACGTAATACGGTATAACGTCACACCATATAACGTAATTCGGTATAACGTCATACCATATAACCTAATACGTTATAACGTCATCCCATATAACGTAATGCGTTATAACGTCGACCCATATTACGTAATACGATATAACGTCGTCCCACATAACCTAATGTGTTATAACGCCATCCCATATTACGCAATGCGTTATAACGTCATCCCATATAACGTAATACGGTATAACGTCATACCATATAACCTATTTACGTTATGACGTCATACCATATAACGTATTACGTTATGACGTCATACCATATAACCTATTACGTTATAACGTCATCCCATATAACGTAATACGTTATAACGTCATCCCATATAACGCAATACGTTATAGCGTCGTCCGACATAACGTAATACGTTATAGCGTCATCCCATATTACGTAATGCGTTATAACGTCATCCCATATAACGTAATACGGTATAACGTCACACCATATAACGTAATTCGTTATAACGTCATACCATATAACCTAATACGTTATAACGTCATACCATATAACGTAATACGGTATAACGTCACACCATATAACGTAATTCGGTATAACGTCATCCCATATAACGTAATACGTTATAACGTCATCCCATATAACGCAATACGTTATAACGTCGTCCGACATAACGTAATACGTTCTAGCGTCATCCCATATTACGTAATACGTTATAACGTCACACCATATAACGCAATACGTTATAACGTCGTCCCATATAACGTAATACGTTATAACGTCATCCCATATAACGGAATACGTTATAACGTCATCCCATATAACGCAATACGTTATAACGTCGTCCCACATAACGTAATACGTTATAACGTCATACCATATAACCTATTACGTTATAACGTCATACCATATAACGTAATACGTTATAACGTTATACCATATAACCTATTACGTTATAACGTCATCCCGTATTTCGTAATACGTTATAACGTCATCCCATATAACGTAATACGTTATAACGTCACACCATATAACGCAATACGTTATAACGTCGTCCCATATAACGTAATACGTTATAACGTCATCCCATATAACGGAATACGTTATAACGTCATCCCATATAACGCAATACGTTATAACGTCGTCCCACATAACGTAATACGTTATAACGTCATCCCATATTACGTAATGCGTTATAACGTCATCCCATATAACGTATTACGTTATAACGTCATACCATATAACCTATTACGTTATAACGTCATACCATATAACGTAATACGTTATAACGATATACCATATAACCTATTACGTTATAACGTCATCCCGTATTACGTAATACGTTATAACGTCATCCCATATAACGTAATACGTTATAACGTCATACCATATAACGCAATACGTTATAACGTCGTCCCATATAACCTATTTACGTTCTAAGGTCATACCATATAACGTATTACGTTATAAAGTCATGCCATATAACGTAATACGTTATAGCGTCATACCATATAACCTAATACGTTATAACGGTATTCCATATAACGCAATACGTTATAGCGTCGTCCGACATAACGTAATACGTTATAGCGTCATCCCATATAACGGAATACGTTATAACGTCATCCCATATAACGCAATACGTTATAACGATATACCATATAACCTATTACGTTATAACGTCATCCCGTATTACGTAATACGGTATAACGTCATACCATATAACCTATTTACGTTATGACGTCATACCATATAACGTATTACGTTATGACGTCATACCATATAACCTATTACGTTATAACGTCATCCCATATAACGTAATACGTTATAACGTCATCCCATATAACGCAATACGTTATAACGTCGTCCCACATAACGTAGTACGTTATAACGTCATCCCATACTACGTAATGCGTTATAACGTCATCTCATATAACGTAATACGGTATAACGTCATACCATATAACCTATTACGTTATAACGTCATACCATATAACGTATTACGTTATAACGTCATACCATATAACCTATTACGTTATAACGTCATACCATATAACGTAATACGTTATAACGTTATACCATATAACCTATTACGTTATAACGTCATCCCGTATTTCGTAATACGTTATAACGTCATCCCATATAACGTAATACGTTATAACGTCACACCATATAACGCAATACGTTATAACGTCGTCCCATATAACGTAATACGTTATAACGTCATCCCATATAACGTAATACGGTATAACGTCACACCATATAACGTAATTCGGTATAACGTCATACCATATAACGTAATTCGGTATAACGTCATACCATATAACCTAATACGTTATAACGTCACACCATATAACGTAATTCGGTATAACGTCATACCATATAACCTAATACGTTATAACGTCATACCATATAACGTAATACGGTATAACGTCACACCATATAACGTAATTCGGTATAACGTCATACCATATAACCTAATACGTTATAACGTCATACCATATAACGTAATACGGTATAACGTCACACCATATAACGTAATTCGGTATAACGTCATACCATATAACCTAATACGTTATAACGTCACACCATATAACTTAATTCGGTATAACGTCATACCATATAACCTAATACGTTATAACGTCATACCATATAACGTAATACGGTATAACGTCACACCATATAACGTAATTCGGTATAACGTCATACCATATAACCTAATACGTTATAACGTCATACCATATAACGTAATACGGTATAACGTCACACCATATAACGTAATTCGGTATAACGTCATCCCATATAACGTAAAACGTTATAACGTCATCCCATATAACGCAATACGTTATAACGTCGTCCGACATAACGTAATACGTTATAGCGTCATCCCATATTACGTAATGCGTTATAACGTCATCCCATATAACGTAATACGGTATAACGTCACACCATATAACGTAATTCGGTATAACGTCATCCCATATTACGTAATACGTTATAACGGCATCCCATATAACGAAATACGTTATAACGTCATCCCATATAACGTAATACGTTACAACGCCATCCCATATAACGTAATTCGGTATAACGTCATACCATATAAAATATTAAGTTATTACGTCATACCATATAACCTATTACGTTATAACGTCATCCCATATAAAGTAATACGTTATAACGTCATCCCATATAACGTAATACGTTATAACGCCATCCCATATAACGCAATACGTTATAACGTCGTCCCATATAACGTAATACGGTATAACGTCATACCATATAACCTATTTACGTTATAACGTCATACCATATAACGTATTACGTTATAACGTCATACCATATAACCTATTACGTTATAACGTCATACCATAAAACGTAATACGTTATAACGTTATACCGTATAACCTATTACGTTATAACGTCATCCCGTATTACGTAATACGTTATAACGTCATCCCATATAACGTAATACGTTATAACGTCATACCATATAACGCAATACGTTATAACGTCGTCCCATATAACGTAATACGTTATAACGTCATCCCATACTACGTAATGCGTTATAACGTCATCCCATATAACGTAATACGGTATAACGTCATACCATATAACCTATTACGTTATAACGTCATACCATATAACGTATTACGTTATAACGTCATACCATATAACCTATTACGTTATAACGTCATACCATATAACGTAATACGTTATAACGTTATACCATATAACCTATTACGTTACAACGTCATCCCGTATTACGTAATACGTTATAACGTCAACCCATATAGCGTAATACGTTATAACGTCATACCATATAACGCAATACGTTATAACGTCGACCCATATAACGTAATACGTTATAACGTCATCCCATATAACGTAATACGTTATAACGTCATCCCATATAACGCAATACGTTATAACGTCGTCCCACATAACGTAATACGTTATAACGTCATCCCATATTGCGTAATACGTTATAACGTCATCCCATATAACGTAATACGTTATAACGTCATCCCATATAACGCAATACGTTATAACGTCGTCCCACATAACGTAATACGTTATAGCGTCATACCATATAACCTAATACGTTATAACGGTATTCCATATAACGTAATACGCTATAACGTCATCCCATATAACGTAATGCGTTATAACGTCGACCCATATTACGTAATACGATATAACGTCACACCATATGACGTATTACGTTATAACGTCATACCGTATAACCTATTACGTTATAGCGTCATACCATATAACGTAATACGTTATAACGTTATACCATATAACCTATTACGTTATAACGTCATCCCATATAACGTAATACGTTATAACGTCATCCCATAAAACGTAATACGTTATAACGTCATCCCATATAACGCAATACGTTATAACGTCGTCCCACATAACCTAATGTGTTATAACGCCATCCCATATTACGCAATGCGTTATAACGTCATCCCATATAACGTAATACGGTATAACGTCATACCATATAACCTATTTACGTTATGACGTCATACCATATAACGTATTACGTTATAACGTCATACCATATAACCTATTACGTTATAACGTCATACCATATAACGTAATACGTTATAACGTTATACCATATAACCTATTACGTTTAACGTCATCCCGTATTACGTAATACGTTATAACGTCATCCCTTATAACGTAATACGTTATAACGTCATACCATATAACGCAATACGTTATAACGTCGTCCCATATAACGTAATACGTTATAACGTCATCCCATATAACGTAATACGTTATAACGTCATCCCATATAACGCAATACGGTATAACGTCATACCATATAACCTATTTACGTTATGACGTCATACCATATAACGTATTACGTTGTAACGTCATACCATATAACGTAATACGGTATTTCGTCATACCATATAACCTATTTACGTTATAACGTCATACCATATAACGTAATACGGTATAACGTCATACCATATAACTTATTACGTTATAACGTCATACCATATAACGTAATACGTTATAACGTTATACCATATAACCTATTACGTTATAACGTCATCCCGTATTACGTAATACGTTATAACGTCATCCCATATAGCGTAATACGTTATAACGTCATACCATATAACGCAATACGTTATAACGTCGTCCCATATAACGGTATACGTTATAACGTCATCCCATAAAACGTAATACGTTATAACGTCATCCCATATAACGCAATACGTTACAACGTCGTCCCACATAACGTAGTACGTTATAACGTCATCCCATACTTCGTAATGCGTTATAACGTCATCCCATATAACGTAATACGGCATAACGTCATACCATATAACCTGTTACGTTATAACGTCATACCATATAACGTATTACGTTATAACGTCATAACATATAACCTATTACGTTATAACGTCATACCATATAACGTAATACGTTATAACGTTATACCATATAACCTATTACGTTTAACGTCATCCCGTATTACGTAATACGTTATAACGTCATCCCATATAACGCAATACGGTATAACGTCATACCATATAACAAATTTACGTTATGACGTCATACCATATAACGTATTACGTTATAACGTCATACCATATAACCTATTACGTTATAACGTCATGCCGTATTACGTAATACGTTACAACGTCATCCCATATAACGTAATACGTTATAACGTCATACCATATAACGCAATACGTTATAACGTCGTCCCATATAACCTATTTACGTTATAACGTCATACCATATAACGTATTACGTTATAACGTCATGCCATATAACGTAATACGTTATAGCGTCATACCATATAACCAAATACGTTATAACGGTATTCCATATATCGTAATACGTTATAACGTCTTCCCATATAACGTAATGCGTTATAACGTCGACCCATATTACGTAATACGATAAAACGTCACACCATATGACGTATTACGTTATAACGTCATACCGTATAACCTATTACGTTATAACGTCATACCATATAACGTAATACGTTATAACGTTATACCATATAACCTATTACGTTATAACGTCATCCCATATAACGTAATACGTTATAACGTCATCCCATATAACGTAATACGTTATAACGTCATCCCATATAACGCAATACGTTATAACGTCGTCCCACATAACCTAATGCGTTATAACGCTATCCCATATTACGCAATGCGTTATAACGTCATCCCATATAACGTAATACGTTATAACGTCTTCCCATATAACGCAATACGTTATAACGTCGTCCGACATAACGTAATACGTTATAGCGTCATCCCATATTACGTAATGCGTTATAACGTCATCCCATATAACGTAATACGGTATAACGTCACACCATATAACGTAATTCGTTATAACGTCATACCATATAACCTAATACGTTATAACGTCATACCATATAACGTAATACGGTATAACGTCACACCATATAACGTAATTCGGTATAACGTCATCCCATATAACGTAATACGTTATAACGTCATCCCATATAACGCAATACGTTATAACGTCGTCCGACATAACGTAATACGTTCTAGCGTCATCCCATATTACGTAATACGTTATAACGTCATCCCATATAACGCAATACGTTATAACGTCGTCCGACATAACGTAATACGTTATAGCGTCATCCCACATTACGTAATGTGTTATAACGTCATACCATATAACGTATTACGTTATAACGTCATACCATATAACGCAATACGTTATAACGTCGTCCGACATAACGTAATACGTTATAGCGTCATCCCACATTACGTAATGTGTTATAACGTCATACCATATAACGTATTACGTTATAACGTCATACCATATAACGCAATACGTTATAACGTCGTCCGACATAACGTAATACGTTCTAGCGTCATCCCATATTACGTAATACGTTATAACGTCATCCCATATAACGCAATACGTTATAACGTCGTCCGACATAACGTAATACGTTATAGCGTCATCCCACATTACGTAATGTGTTATAACGTCATACCATATAACGTATTACGTTATAACGTCATACCATATAACGCAATACGTTATAACGTCGTCCGACATAACGTATTACGTTATAGCGTCATCCCACATTACGTAATGTGTTATTACGTCATACCATATAACCTATTACGTTATATCGTCATCTCATATAACGTAATACGGTATAACGTCATACCATATAACCTATTTACGTTATGACGTCATACCATATAACGTATTACGTTATAACGTCATACCATATAACCTATTACGTTATAACGTCATACCATATAACGTATACGTTATAACGTCATACCATATGACGTCTTACGTTATAACATCATACCGTATAACCTATTACGTTATAACGTCATACCATATAACGTAATACGTTATAACGTTATACCATATAACCTATTACGTTATAACGTCATCCCATATAACGTAATACGTTATAACGTCATCCCATATAACGTAATACGTTATAACGTCATCCCATATAACGTAATGCGTTATAACGTCGACCCATATTACGTAATACGATATAACGTCGTCCCACATAACCTAATGTGTTATAACGCCATCCCATATTACGCAATGCGTTATAACGTCATCCCATATAACGTAATACGGTATAACGTCATACCATATAACCTATTTACGTTATGACGTCATACCATATAACGTATTACGTTATAACGTCATACCATATAACGTAATACGGTATAACGTCACACCATATAACGTAATTCGGTATAACGTCATACCATATAACCTAATACGTTATAACGTCATCCCATATAACGTAATGCGTTATAACGTCGACCCATATTACGTAATACGATATAACGTCGTCCCACATAACCTAATGTGTTATAACGCCATCCCATATTACGCAATGCGTTATAACGTCATCCCATATAACGTAATACGGTATAACGTCATACCATATAACCTATTTACGTTATGACGTCATACAATATAACGTATTACGTTATAACGTCATACCATATAACCTATTACGTTATAACCTCATCCCATATAACGTAATACGTTATAACGTCATCCCATATAACGCAATACGTTATAGCGTCGTCCGACATAACGTAATACGTTATAGCGTCATCCCATATTACGTAATGCGTTATAACGTCATCCCATATAACGTAATACGTTATAACGTCATACCATATAACGCAATACGTTATAACGTCGTCCCATATAACGTAATACGTTATAACGTCATCCCATACTACGTAATGCGTTATAACGTCATCCCATATAACGTAATACGGTATAACGTCATACCATATAACCTATTACGTTATAACGTCATCCCATATAACGTAATACGTTATAACGTCATCCCATATAACGCAATACGTTATAGCGTCGTCCGACATAACGTAATACGTTATAGCGTCATCCCATATTACGTAATGCGTTATAACGTCATCCCATATAACGTAATACGTTATAACGTCATACCATATAACGCAATACGTTATAACGTCGTCCCATATAACGTAATACGTTATAACGTCATCCCATACTACGTAATGCGTTATAACGTCATCCCATATAACGTAATACGGTATAACGTCATACCATATAACCTAATACGTTATAACGTCATCCCATATAACGTAATGCGTTATAACGTCGACCCATATTACGTAATACGATATAACGTCGTCCCACATAACCTAATGTGTTATAACGCCATCCCATATTACGCAATGCGTTATAACGTCATCCCATATAACGTAATACGGTATAACGTCATACCATATAACCTATTTACGTTATGACGTCATACCATATAACGTATTACGTTATAACGTCATACCATATAACGTAATTCGGTATAACGTCATACCATATAACCTAATACGTTATAACGTCATACCATATAACGTAATACGGTATAACGTCACACCATATAACGTAATTCGGTATAACGTCATACCATATAACCTAATACGTTATAACGTCATACCATATAACGTAATACGGTATAACGTCACACCATATAACGTAATTCGGTATAACGTCATACCATATAACCTAATACGTTATAACGTCACACCATATAACTTAATTCGGTATAACGTCATACCATATAACCTAATACGTTATAACGTCATACCATATAACGTAATACGGTATGACGTCACACCATATAACGTAATTCGGTATAACGTCATACCATATAACCTAATACGTTATAACGTCATACCATATAACGTAATACGGTATAACGTCACACCATATAACGTAATTCGGTATAACGTCATCCCATATAACGTAAAACGTTATAACGTCATCCCATATAACGCAATACGTTATAACGTCGTCCGACATAACGTAATACGTTATAGCGTCATCCCATATTACGTAATGCGTTATAACGTCATCCCATATAACGTAATACGGTATAACGTCACACCATATAACGTAATTCGGTATAACGTCATCCCATATTACGTAATACGTTATAACGGCATCCCATATAACGAAATACGTTATAACGTCATCCCATATAACGTAATACGTTACAACGCCATCCCATATAACGTAATTCGGTATAACGTCATACCATATAAAATATTAAGTTATTACGTCATACCATATAACCTATTACGTTATAGCGTCATCCCATATAACGTATTACGTTATAACGTCATACCATATAACGTAATACGGTATAGCGTCACACCATATAACGTAATTCGGTATAACGTCATACCATATAACCTATTACGTTATAACGTCATACCATAAAACGTAATACGTTATAACGTTATACCGTATAACCTATTACGTTATAACGTCATCCCGTATTACGTAATACGTTATAACGTCATCCCATATAACGTAATACGTTATAACGTCATACCATATAACGCAATACGTTATAACGTCGTCCCATATAACGTAATACGTTATAACGTCATCCCATACTACGTAATGCGTTATAACGTCATCCCATATAACGTAATACGGTATAACGTCATACCATATAACCTATTACGTTATAACGTCATACCATATAACGTATTACGTTATAACGTCATACCATATAACCTATTACGTTATAACGTCATACCATATAACGTAATACGTTATAACGTTATACCATATAACCTATTACGTTACAACGTCATCCCGTATTACGTAATACGTTATAACGTCAACCCATATAACGTAATACGTTATAACGTCATACCATATAACGCAATACGTTATAACGTCGACCCATATAACGTAATACGTTATAACGTCATCCCATATAACGTAATACGTTATAACGTCATTCCATATAACGCAATACGTTATAACGTCGTCCCACATAACGTAATACGTTATAACGTCATCCCATATTACGTAATGCGTTATAACGTCATCCCATATAACGTATTACGTTATAACGTCATACCATATAACCTATTACGTTATAACGTCATACCATATAACGTAATACGTTATAACGTTATACCATATAACCTATTACGTTACAACGTCATCCCGTATTACGTAATACGTTATAACGTCAACCCATATAACGTAATACGTTATAACGTCATACCATATAACGCAATACGTTATAACGTCGACCCATATAACGTAATACGTTATAACGTCGTACCATATAACGCAATACGTTATAACGTCGTCCCATATAACCTATTTACGTTATAACGTCATACCATATAACGTATTACGCTATAACGTCATGCCATATAGCGTAATACGTTATAGCGTCATACCATATAACCTAATACGTTATAACGGTATTCCATATATCGTAATACGTTATAACGTCTTCCCATATAACGTAATACGTTATAACGTCGTACCATATAACGCAATACGTTATAACGTCGTCCCATATAACCTATTTACGTTATAACGTCATACCATATAACGTATTACGCTATAACGTCATGCCATATAGCGTAATACGTTATAGCGTCATACCATATAACCTAATACGTTATAACGGTATTCCATATAACGTAATACGTTATAACGTCATCCCATATAACGTAATGCGTTATAACGTCGACCCATATTACATAATACGATATAACGTCACACCATATGACGTATTACGTTATAACGTCATACCGTATAACCTATTACGTTATAACGTCATACCATATAACGTAATACGTTATAACGTTATACCATATAACCTATTACGTTATAACGTCATCCCATATAACGTAATACGTTATAACGTCATCCCATAAAACGTAATACGTTATAACGTCATCCCATATAACGCAATACGTTATAACGTCGTCCCACATAACCTAATGTGTTATAACGCCATCCCATATTACGCAATGCGTTATAACGTCATCCCATATAACGTAATACGGTATAACGTCATACCATATAACCTATTTACGTTATGACGTCATACCATATAACGTATTACGTTATAACGTCATACCATATAACCTATTACGTTATAACGTCATACCATATAACGTAATACGTTATAACGTTATACCATATAACCTATTACGTTTAACGTCATCCCGTATTACGTAATACGTTATAACGTCATCCCTTATAACGTAATACGTTATAACGTCATACCATATAACGCAATACGTTATAACGTCGTCCCATATAACGTAATACGTTATAACGTCATCCCATATAACGTAATCCGTTCTAACGTCATCCCATATAACGCAATACGGTATAACGTCATACCATATAACCTATTTACGTTATGACGTCATACCATATAACGTATTACGTTGTAACGTCATACCATATAACGTAATACGGTATTTCGTCATACCATATAACCTATTTACGTTATAACGTCATACCATATAACGTAATACGGTATAACGTCATACCATATAACTTATTACGTTATAACGTCATACCATATAACGTAATACGTTATAACGTTATACCATATAACCTATTACGTTATAACGTCATCCCGTATTACGTAATACGTTATAACGTCATCCCATATAGCGTAATACGTTATAACGTCATACCATATAACGCAATACGTTATAACGTCGTCCCATATAACGGTATACGTTATAACGTCATCCCATAAAACGTAATACGTTATAACGTCATCCCATATAACGCAATACGTTACAACGTCGTCCCACATAACGTAGTACGTTATAACGTCATCCCATACTTCGTAATGCGTTATAACGTCATCCCATATAACGTAATACGGCATAACGTCATACCATATAACCTGTTACGTTATAACGTCATACCATATAACGTATTACGTTATAACGTCATAACATATAACCTATTACGTTATAACGTCATACCATATAACGTAATACGTTATAACGTTATACCATATAACCTATTACGATTAACGTCATCCCGTATTACGTAATACGTTATAACGTCATCCCATATAACGCAATACGGTATAACGTCATACCATATAACAAATTTACGTTATGACGTCATACCATATAACGTATTACGTTATAACGTCATACCATATAACCTATTACGTTATAACGTCATGCCGTATTACGTAATACGTTACAACGTCATCCCATATAACGTAATACGTTATAACGTCATACCATATAACGCAATACGTTATAACGTCGTCCCATATAACCTATTTACGTTATAACGTCATACCATATAACGTATTACGTTATAACGTCATACCATATTACGTAATACGTTATAACGTCATCCCATATAACGAAATACGTTATAACGTCATCCCATATAACGTAATAAGTTATAACGTCATCCCATATAACGCAATACGGTATAACGTCATACCATATAACAAATTTACGTTATGACGTCATACCATATAACGTATTACGTTATAACGTCATACCATATAACCTATTACGTTATAACGTCATCCCGTATTACGTAATACGTTATAACGTCATCCCATATAACGTAATACGTTATAACGTCATACCATATAACGCAATACGTTATAACGTCGTCCCATATAACCTATTTACGTTATAACGTCATACCATATAACGTATTACGTTATAACGACATGCCATATAACGTAATACGTTATAGCGTCATACCATATAACCAAATACGTTATAACGGTATTCCATATATCGTAATACGTTATAACGTCATCCCATATAACGTAATGCGTTATAACGTCGACCCATATTACGTAATACGATATAACGTCACACCATATGACGTATTACGTTATAACGTCATACCGTATAACCTATTACGTTATAACGTCATACCATATAACGTAATACGTTATAACGTTATACCATATAACCTATTACGTTATAACGTCATCCCATATAACGTAATACGTTATAACGTCATCCCATATAACGTAATACGTTATAACGTCATCCCATATAACGCAATACGTTATAACGTCGTCCCACATAACCTAATGCGTTATAACGCTATCCCATATTACGCAATGCGTTATAACGTCATCCCATATAACGTAATACGTTATAACGTCTTCCCATATAACGCAATACGTTATAACGTCGTCCGACATAACGTAATACGTTATAGCGTCATCCCATATTACGTAATGCGTTATAACGTCATCCCATATAACGTAATACGGTATAACGTCACACCATATAACGTAATTCGTTATAACGTCATACCATATAACCTAATACGTTATAACGTCATACCATATAACGTAATACGGTATAACGTCACACCATATAACGTAATTCGGTATAACGTCATCCCATATAACGTAATACGTTATAACGTCATCCCATATAACGCAATACGTTATAACGTCGTCCGACATAACGTAATACGTTCTAGCGTCGTCCCATATTACGTAATACGTTATAACGTCATCCCATATAACGCAATACGTTATAACGTCGTCCGACATAACGTAATACGTTATAGCGTCATCCCACATTACGTAATGTGTTATAACGTCATACCATATAACGTATTACGTTATAACGTCATACCATATAACGCAATACGTTATAACGTCGTCCGACATAACGTAATACGTTATAGCGTCATCCCACATTACGTAATGTGTTATAACGTCATACCATATAACGTAATACGGCATAACGTCATACCATATAACCTGTTACGTTATAACGTCATACCATATAACGTATTACGTTATAACGTCATAACATATAACCTATTACGTTATAACGTCATACCATATAACGTAATACGTTATAACGTTATACCATATAACCTATTACGTTTAACGTCATCCCGTATTACGTAATACGTTATAACGTCATCCCATATAACGCAATACGGTATAACGTCATACCATATAACAAATTTACGTTATGACGTCATACCATATAACGTATTACGTTATAACGTCATACCATATAACTTATTACGTTATAACGTCATACCATATAACGTAATACGTTATAACGTTATACCATATAACCTATTACGTTATAACGTCATCCCGTATTACGTAATTCGGTATAACGTCATCCCATATTACGTAATACGTTATAACGGCATCCCATATAACGAAATACGTTATAACGTCATCCCATATAACGTAATACGTTACAACGCCATCCCATATAACGTAATTCGGTATAACGTCATACCATATAAAATATTAAGTTATTACGTCATACCATATAACCTATTACGTTATAGCGTCATCCCATATAACGTATTACGTTATAACGTCATACCATATAACGTAATACGGTATAGCGTCACACCATATAACGTAATTCGGTATAACGTCATACCATATAACCTATTACGTTATAACGTCATACCATAAAACGTAATACGTTATAACGTTATACCGTATAACCTATTACGTTATAACGTCATCCCGTATTACGTAATACGTTATAACGTCATCCCATATAACGTAATACGTTATAACGTCATACCATATAACGCAATACGTTATAACGTCGTCCCATATAACGTAATACGTTATAACGTCATCCCATACTACGTAATGCGTTATAACGTCATCCCATATAACGTAATACGGTATAACGTCATACCATATAACCTATTACGTTATAACGTCATACCATATAACGTATTACGTTATAACGTCATACCATATAACCTATTACGTTATAACGTCATACCATATAACGTAATACGTTATAACGTTATACCATATAACCTATTACGTTACAACGTCATCCCGTATTACGTAATACGTTATAACGTCAACCCATATAACGTAATACGTTATAACGTCATACCATATAACGCAATACGTTATAACGTCGACCCATATAACGTAATACGTTATAACGTCATCCCATATAACGTAATACGTTATAACGTCATTCCATATAACGCAATACGTTATAACGTCGTCCCACATAACGTAATACGTTATAACGTCATCCCATATTACGTAATGCGTTATAACGTCATCCCATATAACGTATTACGTTATAACGTCATACCATATAACCTATTACGTTATAACGTCATACCATATAACGTAATACGTTATAACGATATACCATATAACCTATTACGTTATAACGTCATCCCGTATTACGTAATACGTTATAACGTCATCCCATATAACGTAATACGTTATAACGTCGTACCATATAACGCAATACGTTATAACGTCGTCCCATATAACCTCTTTACGTTATAACGTCATACCATATAACGTATTACGCTATAACGTCATGCCATATAGCGTAATACGTTATAGCGTCATACCATATAACCTAATACGTTATAACGGTATTCCATATATCGTAATACGTTATAACGTCTTCCCATATAACGTAATACGTTATAACGTCGTACCATATAACGCAATACGTTATAACGTCGTCCCATATAACCTATTTACGTTATAACATCATACCATATAACGTATTACGCTATAACGTCATGCCATATAGCGTAATACGTTATAGCGTCATACCATATAACCTAATACGTTATAACGGTATTCCATATAACGTAATACGTTATAACGTCATCCCATATAACGTAATGCGTTATAACGTCGACCCATATTACATAATACGATATAACGTCACACCATATGACGTATTACGTTATAACGTCATACCGTATAACCTATTACGTTATAACGTCATACCATATAACGTAATACGTTATAACGTTATACCATATAACCTATTACGTTATAACGTCATCCCATATAACGTAATACGTTATAACGTCATCCCATAAAACGTAATACGTTATAACGTCATCCCATATAACGCAATACGTTATAACGTCGTCCCACATAACCTAATGTGTTATAACGCCATCCCATATTACGCAATGCGTTATAACGTCATCCCATATAACGTAATACGGTATAACGTCATACCATATAACCTATTTACGTTATGACGTCATACCATATAACGTATTACGTTATAACGTCATACCATATAACCTATTACGTTATAACGTCATACCATATAACGTAATACGTTATAACGTTATACCATATAACCTATTACGTTTAACGTCATCCCGTATTACGTAATACGTTATAACGTCATCCCTTATAACGTAATACGTTATAACGTCATACCATATAACGCAATACGTTATAACGTCGTCCCATATAACGTAATACGTTATAACGTCATCCCATATAACGTAATACGTTATAACGTCATCCCATATAACGCAATACGGTATAACGTCATACCATATAACCTATTTACGTTATGACGTCATACCACATAACGTATTACGTTGTAACGTCATACCATATAACGTAATACGGTATTTCGTCATACCATATAACCTATTTACGTTATAACGTCATACCATATAACGTAATACGGTATAACGTCATACCATATAACTTATTACGTTATAACGTCATACCATATAACGTAATACGTTATAACGTTATACCATATAACCTATTACGTTATAACGTCATCCCGTATTACGTAATACGTTATAACGTCATCCCATATAGCGTAATACGTTATAACGTCATACCATATAACGCAATACGTTATAACGTCGTCCCATATAACGGTATACGTTATAACGTCATCCCATAAAACGTAATACGTTATAACGTCATCCCATATAACGCAATACGTTACAACGTCGTCCCACATAACGTAGTACGTTATAACGTCATCCCATACTTCGTAATGCGTTATAACGTCATCCCATATAACGTAATACGGCATAACGTCATACCATATAACCTGTTACGTTATAACGTCATACCATATAACGTATTACGTTATAACGTCATAACATATAACCTATTACGTTATAACGTCATACCATATAACGTAATACGTTATAACGTTATACCATATAACCTATTACGATTAACGTCATCCCGTATTACGTAATACGTTATAACGTCATCCCATATAACGCAATACGGTATAACGTCATACCATATAACAAATTTACGTTATGACGTCATACCATATAACGTATTACGTTATAACGTCATACCATATAACCTATTACGTTATAACGTCATGCCGTATTACGTAATACGTTACAACGTCATCCCATATAACGTAATACGTTATAACGTCATACCATATAACGCAATACGTTATAACGTCGTCCCATATAACCTATTTACGTTATAACGTCATACCATATAACGTATTACGTTATAACGTCATACCATATTACGTAATACGTTATAACGTCATCCCATATAACGAAATACGTTATAACGTCATCCCATATAACGTAATAAGTTATAACGTCATCCCATATAACGCAATACGGTATAACGTCATACCATATAACAAATTTACGTTATGACGTCATACCATATAACGTATTACGTTATAACGTCATACCATATAACCTATTACGTTATAACGTCATCCCGTATTACGTAATACGTTATAACGTCATCCCATATAACGTAATACGTTATAACGTCATACCATATAACGCAATACGTTATAACGTCGTCCCATATAACCTATTTACGTTATAACGTCATACCATATAACGTATTACGTTATGACGACATGCCATATAACGTAATACGTTATAGCGTCATACCATATAACCAAATACGTTATAACGGTATTCCATATATCGTAATACGTTATAACGTCATCCCATATAACGTAATGCGTTATAACGTCGACCCATATTACGTAATACGATATAACGTCACACCATATGACGTATTACGTTATAACGTCATACCGTATAACCTATTACGTTATAACGTCATACCATATAACGTAATACGTTATAACGTTATACCATATAACCTATTACGTTATAACGTCATCCCATATAACGTAATACGTTATAACGTCATCCCATATAACGTAATACGTTATAACGTCATCCCATATAACGCAATACGTTATAACGTCGTCCCACATAACCTAATGCGTTATAACGTCATACCATATAACGTAATACGGTATAACGTCACACCATATAACGTAATTCGGTATAACGTCATCCCATATAACGTAATACGTTATAACGTCATCCCATATAACGCAATACGTTATAACGTCGTCCGACATAACGTAATACGTTCTAGCGTCATCCCATATAACGCAATACGTTATAACGTCGTCCGACATAACGTAATACGTTCTAGCGTCATCCCATATTACGTAATACGTTATAACGTCATCCCATATAACGCAATACGTTATAACGTCGTCCGACATAACGTAATACGTTATAGCGTCATCCCACATTACGTAATGTGTTATAACGTCATACCATATAACGTATTACGTTATAACGTCATACCATATAACGCAATACGTTATAACGTCGTCCGACATAACGTAATACGTTATAGCGTCATCCCACATTACGTAATGTGTTATAACGTCATACCATATAACGTAATACGGCATAACGTCATACCATATAACCTGTTACGTTATAACGTCATACCATATAACGTATTACGTTATAACGTCATAACATATAACCTATTACGTTATAACGTCATACCATATAACGTAATACGTTATAACGTTATACCATATAACCTATTACGTTTAACGTCATCCCGTATTACGTAATACGTTATAACGTCATCCCATATAACGCAATACGGTATAACGTCATACCATATAACAAATTTACGTTATGACGTCATACCATATAACGTATTACGTTATAACGTCATACCATATAACTTATTACGTTATAACGTCATACCATATAACGTAATACGTTATAACGTTATACCATATAACCTATTACGTTATAACGTCATCCCGTATTACGTAATACGTTATAACGTCATCCCATATAGCGTAATACGTTATAACGTCATACCATATAACGCAATACGTTATAACGTCGTCCCATATAACGGTATACGTTATAACGTCATCCCATAAAACGTAATACGTTATAACGTCATCCCATATAACGCAATACGTTACAACGTCGTCCCACATAACGTAGTACGTTATAACGTCATCCCATACTTCGTAATGCGTTATAACGTCATCCCATATAACGTAATACGGCATAACGTCATACCATATAACCTGTTACGTTATAACGTCATACCATATAACGTATTACGTTATAACGTCATAACATATAACCTATTACGTTATAACGTCATACCATATAACGTAATACGTTATAACGTTATACCATATAACCTATTACGTTTAACGTCATCCCGTATTACGTAATACGTTATAACGTCATCCCATATAACGCAATACGGTATAACGTCATACCATATAACAAATTTACGTTATGACGTCATACCATATAACGTATTACGTTATAACGTCATACCATATAACCTATTACGTTATAACGTCATGCCGTATTACGTAATACGTTACAACGTCATCCCATATAACGTAATACGTTATAACGTCATACCATATAACGCAATACGTTATAACGTCGTCCCATATAACCTATTTACGTTATAACGTCATACCATATAACGTATTACGTTATAACGTCATACCATATTACGTAATACGTTATAACGTCATCCCATATAACGAAATACGTTATAACGTCATCCCATATAACGTAATAAGTTATAACGTCATCCCATATAACGCAATACGGTATAACGTCATACCATATAACAAATTTACGTTATGACGTCATACCATATAACGTATTACGTTATAACGTCATACCATATAACCTATTACGTTATAACGTCATCCCGTATTACGTAATACGTTATAACGTCATCCCATATAACGTAATACGTTATAACGTCATACCATATAACGCAATACGTTATAACGTCGTCCCATATAACCTATTTACGTTATAACGTCATACCATATAACGTATTACGTTATAACGACATGCCATATAACGTAATACGTTATAGCGTCATACCATATAACCAAATACGTTATAACGGTATTCCATATATCGTAATACGTTATAACGTCATCCCATATAACGTAATGCGTTATAACGTCGACCCATATTACGTAATACGATATAACGTCACACCATATGACGTATTACGTTATAACGTCATACCGTATAACCTATTACGTTATAACGTCATACCATATAACGTAATACGTTATAACGTTATACCATATAACCTATTACGTTATAACGTCATCCCATATAACGTAATACGTTATAACGTCATCCCATATAACGTAATACGTTATAACGTCATCCCATATAACGCAATACGTTATAACGTCGTCCCACATAACCTAATGCGTTATAACGCTATCCCATATTACGCAATGCGTTATAACGTCATCCCATATAACGTAATACGTTATAACGTCTTCCCATATAACGCAATACGTTATAACGTCGTCCGACATAACGTAATACGTTATAGCGTCATCCCATATTACGTAATGCGTTATAACGTCATCCCATATAACGTAATACGGTATAACGTCACACCATATAACGTAATTCGTTATAACGTCATACCATATAACCTAATACGTTATAACGTCATACCATATAACGTAATACGGTATAACGTCACACCATATAACGTAATTCGGTATAACGTCATCCCATATAACGTAATACGTTATAACGTCATCCCATATAACGCAATACGTTATAACGTCGTCCGACATAACGTAATACGTTCTAGCGTCATCCCATATTACGTAATACGTTATAACGTCATCCCATATAACGCAATACGTTATAACGTCGTCCGACATAACGTAATACGTTATAGCGTCATCCCACATTACGTAATGTGTTATAACGTCATACCATATAACGTATTACGTTATAACGTCATACCATATAACGCAATACGTTATAACGTCGTCCGACATAACGTAATACGTTATAGCGTCATCCCACATTACGTAATGTGTTATAACGTCATACCATATAACGTATTACGTTATAACGTCATACCATATAACGCAATACGTTATAACGTCGTCCGACATAACGTAATACGTTCTAGCGTCATCCCATATTACGTAATACGTTATAACGTCATCCCATATAACGCAATACGTTATAACGTCGTCCGACATAACGTAATACGTTATAGCGTCATCCCACATTACGTAATGTGTTATAACGTCATACCATATAACGTATTACGTTATAACGTCATACCATATAACGCAATACGTTATAACGTCGTCCGACATAACGTATTACGTTATAGCGTCATCCCACATTACGTAATGTGTTATTACGTCATACCATATAACCTATTACGTTATATCGTCATCTCATATAACGTAATACGGTATAACGTCATACCATATAACCTATTTACGTTATGACGTCATACCATATAACGTATTACGTTATAACGTCATACCATATAACCTATT
Source organism: Bombus vancouverensis nearcticus (assembly GCF_051014615.1). Classification (NCBI taxonomy): domain Eukaryota; kingdom Metazoa; phylum Arthropoda; class Insecta; order Hymenoptera; family Apidae; genus Bombus; species Bombus vancouverensis. The sequence goes on from NC_134911.1 coordinate 4,429,869, forward strand.
ACGTTATAACGTCATACCATATAACGTATACGTTATAACGTCATACCATATTACGTAATACGTTATAACGTCATCCCATATAACGAAATACGTTATAACGTCATCCCATATAACGTAATACGTTATAACGTCATCCCATATAACGCAATACGGTATAACGTCATACCATATAACAAATTTACGTTATGACGTCATACCATATAACGTATTACGTTATAACGTCATACCATATAACCTATTACGTTATAACGTCATCCCGTATTACGTAATACGTTACAACGTCATCCCATATAACGTAATACGTTATAACGTCAGACCATATAACGCAATACGTTATAACGTCGTCCCATATAACCTATTTACGTTATAACGTCATACCATATAACGTATTACGTTATAACGTCATGCCATATAACGTAATACGTTATAGCGTCATACCATATAACCAAATACGTTATAACGGTATTCCATATATCGTAATACGTTATAACGTCATCCCATATAACGTAATGCGTTATAACGTCGACCCATATTACGTAATACGATATAACGTCAAACCATATGACGTCTTACGTTATAACGTCATACCGTATAACCTATTACGTTATAACGTCATACCATATAACGTAATACGTTATAACGTTATACCATATAACCTATTACGTTATAGCGTCATCCCATATAACGTAATACGTTATAACGTCATCCCATATAACGTAATACGTTATAACGTCATCCCATATAACGCAATACGTTATAACGTCGTCCCACATAACCTAATGCGTTATAACGCCATCCCATATTACGCAATGCGTTATAACGTCATCCCATATAACGTAATACGTTATAACGTCATCCCATATAACGCAATACGTTATAACGTCGTCCAACATAACGTAATACGTTATAGCGTCATCCCATATTACGTAATGCGTTATAACGTCATCCCATATAACGTAATACGGTATAACGTCACACCATATAACGTAATTCGTTATAACGTCATACCATATAACCTAATACGTTATAACGTCATACCATATAACGTAATACGGTATAACGTCACACCATATAACGTAATTCGGTATAACGTCATCCCATATAACGTAATACGTTATAACGTCATCCCATATAACGCAATACGTTATAACGTCGTCCGACATAACGTAATACGTTCTAGCGTCATCCCATATAACGTAATACGTTATAACGTCATCCCATATAACGCAATACGTTATAACGTCGTCCCATATAACCTATTTACGTTATAACGTCATACCATATAACGTATTACGCTATAACGTCATGCCATATAGCGTAATACGTTATAGCGTCATACCATATAACCTAATACGTTATAACGGTATTCCATATAACGTAATACGTTATAACGTCATCCCATATAACGTAATGCGTTATAACGTCGACCCATATTACATAATACGATATAACGTCACACCATATGACGTATTACGTTATAACGTCATACCGTATAACCTATTACGTTATAACGTCATACCATATAACGTAATACGTTATAACGTTATACCATATAACCTATTACGTTATAACGTCATCCCATATAACGTAATACGTTATAACGTCATCCCATAAAACGTAATACGTTATAACGTCATCCCATATAACGCAATACGTTATAACGTCGTCCCACATAACCTAATGTGTTATAACGCCATCCCATATTACGCAATGCGTTATAACGTCATCCCATATAACGTAATACGGTATAACGTCATACCATATAACCTATTTACGTTATGACGTCATACCATATAACGTATTACGTTATAACGTCATACCATATAACCTATTACGTTATAACGTCATACCATATAACGTAATACGTTATAACGTTATACCATATAACCTATTACGTTTAACGTCATCCCGTATTACGTAATACGTTATAACGTCATCCCTTATAACGTAATACGTTATAACGTCATACCATATAACGCAATACGTTATAACGTCGTCCCATATAACGTAATACGTTATAACGTCATCCCATATAACGTAATACGTTATAACGTCATCCCATATAACGCAATACGGTATAACGTCATACCATATAACCTATTTACGTTATGACGTCATACCATATAACGTATTACGTTGTAACGTCATACCATATAACGTAATACGGTATTTCGTCATACCATATAACCTATTTACGTTATAACGTCATACCATATAACGTAATACGGTATAACGTCATACCATATAACTTATTACGTTATAACGTCATACCATATAACGTAATACGTTATAACGTTATACCATATAACCTATTACGTTATAACGTCATCCCGTATTACGTAATACGTTATAACGTCATCCCATATAGCGTAATACGTTATAACGTCATACCATATAACGCAATACGTTATAACGTCGTCCCATATAACGGTATACGTTATAACGTCATCCCATAAAACGTAATACGTTATAACGTCATCCCATATAACGCAATACGTTACAACGTCGTCCCACATAACGTAGTACGTTATAACGTCATCCCATACTTCGTAATGCGTTATAACGTCATCCCATATAACGTAATACGGCATAACGTCATACCATATAACCTGTTACGTTATAACGTCATACCATATAACGTATTACGTTATAACGTCATAACATATAACCTATTACGTTATAACGTCATACCATATAACGTAATACGTTATAACGTTATACCATATAACCTATTACGATTAACGTCATCCCGTATTACGTAATACGTTATAACGTCATCCCATATAACGCAATACGGTATAACGTCATACCATATAACAAATTTACGTTATGACGTCATACCATATAACGTATTACGTTATAACGTCATACCATATAACCTATTACGTTATAACGTCATGCCGTATTACGTAATACGTTACAACGTCATCCCATATAACGTAATACGTTATAACGTCATACCATATAACGCAATACGTTATAACGTCGTCCCATATAACCTATTTACGTTATAACGTCATACCATATAACGTATTACGTTATAACGTCATACCATATTACGTAATACGTTATAACGTCATCCCATATAACGAAATACGTTATAACGTCATCCCATATAACGTAATAAGTTATAACGTCATCCCATATAACGCAATACGGTATAACGTCATACCATATAACAAATTTACGTTATGACGTCATACCATATAACGTATTACGTTATAACGTCATACCATATAACCTATTACGTTATAACGTCATCCCGTATTACGTAATACGTTATAACGTCATCCCATATAACGTAATACGTTATAACGTCATACCATATAACGCAATACGTTATAACGTCGTCCCATATAACCTATTTACGTTATAACGTCATACCATATAACGTATTACGTTATAACGACATGCCATATAACGTAATACGTTATAGCGTCATACCATATAACCAAATACGTTATAACGGTATTCCATATATCGTAATACGTTATAACGTCATCCCATATAACGTAATGCGTTATAACGTCGACCCATATTACGTAATACGATATAACGTCACACCATATGACGTATTACGTTATAACGTCATACCGTATAACCTATTACGTTATAACGTCATACCATATAACGTAATACGTTATAACGTTATACCATATAACCTATTACGTTATAACGTCATCCCATATAACGTAATACGTTATAACGTCATCCCATATAACGTAATACGTTATAACGTCATCCCATATAACGCAATACGTTATAACGTCGTCCCACATAACCTAATGCGTTATAACGCTATCCCATATTACGCAATGCGTTATAACGTCATCCCATATAACGTAATACGTTATAACGTCTTCCCATATAACGCAATACGTTATAACGTCGTCCGACATAACGTAATACGTTATAGCGTCATCCCATATTACGTAATGCGTTATAACGTCATCCCATATAACGTAATACGGTATAACGTCACACCATATAACGTAATTCGTTATAACGTCATACCATATAACCTAATACGTTATAACGTCATACCATATAACGTAATACGGTATAACGTCACACCATATAACGTAATTCGGTATAACGTCATCCCATATAACGTAATACGTTATAACGTCATCCCATATAACGCAATACGTTATAACGTCGTCCGACATAACGTAATACGTTCTAGCGTCATCCCATATTACGTAATACGTTATAACGTCATCCCATATAACGCAATACGTTATAACGTCGTCCGACATAACGTAATACGTTATAGCGTCATCCCACATTACGTAATGTGTTATAACGTCATACCATATAACGTATTACGTTATAACGTCATACCATATAACGCAATACGTTATAACGTCGTCCGACATAACGTAATACGTTATAGCGTCATCCCACATTACGTAATGTGTTATAACGTCATACCATATAACGTAATACGGCATAACGTCATACCATATAACCTGTTACGTTATAACGTCATACCATATAACGTATTACGTTATAACGTCATAACATATAACCTATTACGTTATAACGTCATACCATATAACGTAATACGTTATAACGTTATACCATATAACCTATTACGTTTAACGTCATCCCGTATTACGTAATACGTTATAACGTCATCCCATATAACGCAATACGGTATAACGTCATACCATATAACAAATTTACGTTATGACGTCATACCATATAACGTATTACGTTATAACGTCATACCATATAACTTATTACGTTATAACGTCATACCATATAACGTAATACGTTATTAAGGTTATACCATATAACCTATTACGTTATAACGTCATCCCGTATTACGTAATACGTTATAACGTCATCCCATATAGCGTAATACGTTATAACGTCATACCATATAACGCAATACGTTATAACGTCGTCCCATATAACGGTATACGTTATAACGTCATCCCATAAAACGTAATACGTTATAACGTCATCCCATATAACGCAATACGTTACAACGTCGTCCCACATAACGTAGTACGTTATAACGTCATCCCATACTTCGTAATGCGTTATAACGTCATCCCATATAACGTAATACGGCATAACGTCATACCATATAACCTGTTACGTTATAACGTCATACCATATAACGTATTACGTTATAACGTCATAACATATAACCTATTACGTTATAACGTCATACCATATAACGTAATACGTTATATCGTTATACCATATAACCTATTACGTTTAACGTCATCCCGTATTACGTAATACGTTATAACGTCATCCCATATAACGCAATACGGTATAACGTCATACCATATAACAAATTTACGTTATGACGTCATACCATATAACGTATTACGTTATAACGTCATACCATATAACCTATTACGTTATAACGTCATGCCGTATTACGTAATACGTTACAACGTCATCCCATATAACGTAATACGTTATAACGTCATACCATATAACGCAATACGTTATAACGTCGTCCCATATAACCTATTTACGTTATAACGTCATACCATATAACGTATTACGTTATAACGTCATACCATATTACGTAATACGTTATAACGTCATCCCATATAACGAAATACGTTATAACGTCATCCCATATAACGTAATAAGTTATAACGTCATCCCATATAACGCAATACGGTATAACGTCATACCATATAACAAATTTACGTTATGACGTCATACCATATAACGTATTACGTTATAACGTCATACCATATAACCTATTACGTTATAACGTCATCCCGTATTACGTAATACGTTATAACGTCATCCCATATAACGTAATACGTTATAACGTCATACCATATAACGCAATACGTTATAACGTCGTCCCATATAACCTATTTACGTTATAACGTCATACCATATAACGTATTACGTTATAACGACATGCCATATAACGTAATACGTTATAGCGTCATACCATATAACCAAATACGTTATAACGGTATTCCATATATCGTAATACGTTATAACGTCATCCCATATAACGTAATGCGTTATAACGTCGACCCATATTACGTAATACGATATAACGTCACACCATATGACGTATTACGTTATAACGTCATACCGTATAACCTATTACGTTATAACGTCATACCATATAACGTAATACGTTATAACGTTATACCATATAACCTATTACGTTATAACGTCATCCCATATAACGTAATACGTTATAACGTCATCCCATATAACGTAATACGTTATAACGTCATCCCATATAACGCAATACGTTATAACGTCGTCCCACATAACCTAATGCGTTATAACGCTATCCCATATTACGCAATGCGTTATAACGTCATCCCATATAACGTAATACGTTATAACGTCTTCCCATATAACGCAATACGTTATAACGTCGTCCGACATAACGTAATACGTTATAGCGTCATCCCATATTACGTAATGCGTTATAACGTCATCCCATATAACGTAATACGGTATAACGTCACACCATATAACGTAATTCGTTATAACGTCATACCATATAACCTAATACGTTATAACGTCATACCATATAACGTAATACGGTATAACGTCACACCATATAACGTAATTCGGTATAACGTCATCCCATATAACGTAATACGTTATAACGTCATCCCATATAACGCAATACGTTATAACGTCGTCCGACATAACGTAATACGTTCTAGCGTCATCCCATATTACGTAATACGTTATAACGTCATCCCATATAACGCAATACGTTATAACGTCGTCCGACATAACGTAATACGTTATAGCGTCATCCCACATTACGTAATGTGTTATAACGTCATACCATATAACGTATTACGTTATAACGTCATACCATATAACGCAATACGTTATAACGTCGTCCGACATAACGTAATACGTTATAGCGTCATCCCACATTACGTAATGTGTTATAACGTCATACCATATAACGTATTACGTTATAACGTCATACCATATAACGCAATACGTTATAACGTCGTCCGACATAACGTAATACGTTCTAGCGTCATCCCATATTACGTAATACGTTATAACGTCATCCCATATAACGCAATACGTTATAACGTCGTCCGACATAACGTAATACGTTATAGCGTCATCCCACATTACGTAATGTGTTATAACGTCATACCATATAACGTATTACGTTATAACGTCATACCATATAACGCAATACGTTATAACGTCGTCCGACATAACGTATTACGTTATAGCGTCATCCCACATTACGTAATGTGTTATTACGTCATACCATATAACCTATTACGTTATATCGTCATCTCATATAACGTAATACGGTATAACGTCATACCATATAACCTATTTACGTTATGACGTCATACCATATAACGTATTACGTTATAACGTCATACCATATAACCTATTACGTTATAACGTCATACCATATAACGTATACGTTATAACGTCATACCATATTACGTAATACGTTATAACGTCATCCCATATAACGAAATACGTTATAACGTCATCCCATATAACGTAATACGTTATAACGTCATCCCATATAACGCAATACGGTATAACGTCATACCATATAACAAATTTACGTTATGACGTCATACCATATAACGTATTACGTTATAACGTCATACCATATAACCTATTACGTTATAACGTCATCCCGTATTACGTAATACGTTACAACGTCATCCCATATAACGTAATACGTTATAACGTCAGACCATATAACGCAATACGTTATAACGTCGTCCCATATAACCTATTTACGTTATAACGTCATACCATATAACGTATTACGTTATAACGTCATGCCATATAACGTAATACGTTATAGCGTCATACCATATAACCAAATACGTTATAACGGTATTCCATATATCGTAATACGTTATAACGTCATCCCATATAACGTAATGCGTTATAACGTCGACCCATATTACGTAATACGATATAACGTCAAACCATATGACGTCTTACGTTATAACGTCATACCGTATAACCTATTACGTTATAACGTCATACCATATAACGTAATACGTTATAACGTTATACCATATAACCTATTACGTTATAGCGTCATCCCATATAACGTAATACGTTATAACGTCATCCCATATAACGTAATACGTTATAACGTCATCCCATATAACGCAATACGTTATAACGTCGTCCCACATAACCTAATGCGTTATAACGCCATCCCATATTACGCAATGCGTTATAACGTCATCCCATATAACGTAATACGTTATAACGTCATCCCATATAACGCAATACGTTATAACGTCGTCCAACATAACGTAATACGTTATAGCGTCATCCCATATTACGTAATGCGTTATAACGTCATCCCATATAACGTAATACGGTATAACGTCACACCATATAACGTAATTCGTTATAACGTCATACCATATAACCTAATACGTTATAACGTCATACCATATAACGTAATACGGTATAACGTCACACCATATAACGTAATTCGGTATAACGTCATCCCATATAACGTAATACGTTATAACGTCATCCCATATAACGCAATACGTTATAACGTCGTCCGACATAACGTAATACGTTCTAGCGTCATCCCATATAACGTAATACGTTATAACGTCATCCCATATAACGCAATACGTTATAACGTCGTCCGACATAACGTAATACGTTATAGCGTCATCCCACATTACGTAATGTGTTATAACGTCATACCATATAACGTATTACGTTATAACGTCATACCATATAACCTATTACGTTATAACGTCATACCATATAACGTAATACGTTATACCGTTATAAAATATAACCTATTACATTATAACGTCATCCCGCATTACGTAATACGTTATAACGTCATCCCATATAACGTAATACGTTATAACGTCATACCTTATAACGCAATACGTTATAACGTCGTCCCATATAACGTAATACGTTATAACGTCATCCCATATAACGTAATACGTTATAACGTCATCCCATATAACGCAATACGTTATAACGTCGTCCCACATAACGTAGTACATTATAACGTCATCCCATACTACGTAATGCGTTATAACGTCATCTCATATAACGTAATACGGTATAACGTCATACCATATAACCTATTACGTTATAACGTCATACCATATAACGTATTACGTTATAACGTCATACCATATAACCTATTACGTTATAACGTCATACCATATAACGTAATACGTTATAACGTTATACCATATAACCTATTACGTTATAACGTCATCCCGTATTACGTAATACGTTATAACGTCATCCCATATAACGTAATACGTTATAACGTCACACCATATAACGCAATACGTTATAACGTCGTCCCATATAACGTAATACGTTATAACGTTATACCATATAACCTATTACGTTATAACGTCATCCCGTATTACGTAATACGTTATAACGTCATCCCATATAACGTAATACGTTATAACGTTATACCATATAACCTATTACGTTATAACGTCATCCCGTATTACGTAATACGTTATAACGTCATCCCATATAACGTAATACGTTATAACGTCACACCATATAACGCAATACGTTATAACGTCGTCCGATATAACCTATTTACGTTATAAGGTCATACCATATAACGTATTACGTTATAACGTCATGCCATATAACGTAATACGTTATAGCGTCATACCATATAACCTAATACGTTATAACGGTGTTCCATATAACGCAATACGTTATAGCGTCGTCCGACATAACGTAATACGTTATAGCGTCATCCCATATTACGTAATGCGTTATAACGTCATCCCATATAACGTAATACGGTATAACGTCACACCATATAACGTAATTCGGTATAACGTCATACCATATAACGTAATTCGGTATAACGTCATACCATATAACCTAATACGTTATAACGTCACACCATATAACGTAATTCGGTATAACGTCATACCATATAACGTAATACGTTATAACGTCATACCATATAACGTAATACGGTATAACGTCACACCATATAACGTAATTCGGTATAACGTCATACCATATAACTTAATACGTTATAACGTCATCCCATATAACGTAATGCGTTATAACGTCGACCCATATTACGTAATACGATATAACGTCGTCCCACATAACCTAATGTGTTATAACGCCATCCCATATTACGCAATGCGTTATAACGTCATCCCATATAACGTAATACGGTATAACGCCATACCATATAACGTAATACGTTATAACGTTATACCATATAACCTATTACGTTATAACGTCATCCCGTATTACGTAATACGTTATAACGTCATCCCATATAACGTAATACGTTATAACGTCACACCATATAACGCAATACGTTATAACGTCGTCCCATATAACGTAATACGTTATAACGTCATCCCATATAACGTAATACGTTATAACGTCATCCCATATAACGCAATACGTTATAACGTCGTCCCACATAACGTAATACGTTATAACGTCATCCCATATTACGTAATGCGTTATAACGTCATCCCATATAACGTATTACGTTATAACGTCATACCATATAACCTATTACGTTATAACGTCATACCATATAACGTAATACGTTATAACGATATACCATATAACCTATTACGTTATAACGTCATCCCGTATTACGTAATACGTTATAACGTCATCCCATATAACGTAATACGTTATAACGTCATACCATATAACGCAATACGTTATAACGTCGTCCCATATAACCTATTTACGTTATAAGGTCATACCATATAACGTATTACGTTATAACGTCATGCCATATAACGTAATACGTTATAGCGTCATACCATATAACCTAATACGTTATAACGGTATTCCATATAACGCAATACGTTATAGCGTCGTCCGACATAACGTAATACGTTATAGCGTCATCCCATATTACGTAATGCGTTATAACGTCATCCCATATAACGTAATACGGTATAACGTCACACCATATAACGTAATTCGGTATAACGTCATACCATATAACGTAATTCGGTATAACGTCATACCATATAACCTAATACGTTATAACGTCACACCATATAACGTAATTCGGTATAACGTCATACCATATAACGTAATACGTTATAACGTCATACCAAATAACGTAATACGGTATAACGTCACACCATATAACGTAATTCGGTATAACGTCATACCATATAACCTAATACGTTATAACGTCATCCCATATAACGTAATGCGTTATAACGTCGACCCATATTACGTAATACGATATAACGTCGTCCCACATAACCTAATGTGTTATAACGCCATCCCATATTACGCAATGCGTTATAACGTCATCCCATATAACGTAATACGGTATAACGTCATACCATATAACCTATTTACGTTATGACGTCATACCATATAACGTATTACGTTATAACGTCATACCATATAACGTAATACGGTATAACGTCACACCATATAACGTAATTCGGTATAACGTCATACCATATAACCTAATACGTTATAACGTCATCCCATATAACGTAATGCGTTATAACGTCGACCCATATTACGTAATACGATATAACGTCGTCCCACATAACCTAATGTGTTATAACGCCATCCCATATTACGCAATGCGTTATAACGTCATCCCATATAACGTAATACGGTATAGCGTCATACCATATAACCTATTTACGTTATGACGTCATACCATATAACGTATTACGTTATAACGTCATACCATATAACCTATTACGTTATAACGTCATCCCATATAACGTAATACGTTATAACGTCATCCCATATAACGCAATACGTTATAGCGTCGTCCGACATAACGTAATACGTTATAGCGTCATCCCATATTACGTAATGCGTTATAACGTCATCCCATATAACGTAATACGGTATAACGTCACACCATATAACGTAATTCGGTATAACGTCATACCATATAACGTAATTCGGTATAACGTCATACCATATAACCTAATACGTTATAACGTCACACCATATAACGTAATTCGGTATAACGTCATACCATATAACCTAATACGTTATAACGTCATACCATATAACGTAATACGGTATAACGTCACACCATATAACGTAATTCGGTATAACGTCATACCATATAACCTAATACGTTATAACGTCATACCATATAACGTAATGCGTTATAACGTCGACCCATATTACGTAATACGATATAACGTCGTCCCATATAACGTAATACGTTATAACGTCATCCCATATAACGTAATACGTTATAACGACATCCCATATAACGTAATACGTTATAACGTCATCCCATAAAACGTAATACGTTATAACGTCATCCCATATAACGCAATACGTTATAACGTCGTCCCACATAACCTAATGTGTTATAACGCCATCCCATATTACGCAATGCGTTATAACGTCATCCCATATAACGTAATACGGTATAACGTCATACCATATAACCTATTTACGTTATGACGTCATACCATATAGCGTATTACGTTATAACGTCATACCATATAACCTATTACGTTATAACGTCATACCATATAACGTAATACGTTATAACGTTATACCATATAACCTATTACGTTTAACGTCATCCCGTATTACATAATACGTTATAACGTCATCCCTTATAACGTAATACGTTATAACGTCATACCATATAACGCAATACGTTATAACGTCGTCCCATATAACGTAATACGTTATAACGTCATCCCATATAACGTAATACGTTATAACGTCATCCCATATAACGCAATACGGTATAACGTCATACCATATAACCTATTTACGTTATGACGTCATACCATATAACGTATTACGTTATAACGTCGTCCCATATAACCTATTTACGTTATAAGGTCATACCATATAACGTATTACGTTATAACGTCATGCCATATATCGTAATACGTTATAGCGTCATACCATATAACCTAATACGTTATAACGGTATTCCATATAACGCAATACGTTATAGCGTCGTACGACATAACGTAATACGTTATAGCGTCATCCCATATTACGTAATGCGTTATAACGTCATCCCATATAACGTAATACGGTATAACGTCACACCATATAACGTAATTCGGTATAACGTCATACCATATAACGTAATTCGGTATAACGTCATACCATATAACCTAATACGTTATAACGTCACACCATATAACGTAATTCGGTATAACGTCATACCATATAACGTAATACGTTATAACGTCATACCATATAACGTAATACGGTATAACGTCACACCATATAACGTAATTCGGTATAACGTCATACCATATAACTTAATACGTTATAACGTCATCCCATATAACGTAATGCGTTATAACGTCGACCCATATTACGTAATACGATATAACGTCGTCCCACATAACCTAATGTGTTATAACGCCATCCCATATTACGCAATGCGTTATAACGTCATCCCATATAACGTAATACGGTATAACGCCATACCATATAACGTAATACGTTATAACGTTATACCATATAACCTATTACGTTATAACGTCATCCCGTATTACGTAATACGTTATAACGTCACACCATATAACGCAATACGTTATAACGTCGTCCCATATAACGTAATACGTTATAACGTCATCCCATATAACGTAATACGTTATAACGTCATCCCATATAACGTAATACGTTATAACGTCATCCCATATAACGCAATACGGTATAACGTCATACCATATAACAAATTTACGTTATGACGTCATACCATATAACGTATTACGTTATAACGTCATACCATATAACCTATTACGTTATAACGTCATCCCGTATTACGTAATACGTTACAACGTCATCCCATATAACGTAATACGTTATAACGTCAGACCATATAACGCAATACGTTATAACGTCGTCCCATATAACCTATTTACGTTATAACGTCATACCATATAACGTATTACGTTATAACGTCATGCCATATAACGTAATACGTTATAGCGTCATACCATATAACCAAATACGTTATAACGGTATTCCATATATCGTAATACGTTATAACGTCATCGCATATAACGTAATGCGTTATAACGTCGACCCATATTACGTAATACGATATAACGTCAAACCATATGACGTCTTACGTTATAACGTCATACCGTATAACCTATTACGTTATAACGTCATACCATATAACGTAATACGTTATAACGTTATACCATATAACCTATTACGTTATAGCGTCATCCCATATAACGTAATACGTTATAACGTCATCCCATATAACGTAATACGTTATAACGTCATCCCATATAACGCAATACGTTATAACGTCGTCCCACATAACCTAATGCGTTATAACGCCATCCCATATTACGCAATGCGTTATAACGTCATCCCATATAACGTAATACGTTATAACGTCATCCCATATAACGCAATACGTTATAACGTCGTCCGACATAACGTAATACGTTATAGCGTCATCCCATATTACGTAATGCGTTATAACGTCATCCCATATAACGTAATACGGTATAACGTCACACCATATAACGTAATTCGTTATAACGTCATACCATATAACCTAATACGTTATAACGTCATACCATATAACGTAATACGGTATAACGTCACACCATATAACGTAATTCGGTATAACGTCATCCCATATAACGTAATACGTTATAACGTCATCCCATATAACGCAATACGTTATAACGTCGTCCGACATAACGTAATACGTTCTAGCGTCATCCCATATAACGTAATACGTTATAACGTCATCCCATATAACGCAATACGTTATAACGTCGTCCGACATAACGTAATACGTTATAGCGTCATCCCACATTACGTAATGTGTTATAACGTCATACCATATAACGTATTACGTTATAACGTCATACCATATAACCTATTACGTTATAACGTCATACCATATAACGTAATACGTTATACCGTTATAAAATATAACCTATTACATTATAACGTCATCCCGCATTACGAAATACGTTATAACGTCATCCCATATAACGTAATACGTTATAACGTCATACCTTATAACGCAATACGTTATAACGTCGTCCCATATAACGTAATACGTTATAACGTCATCCCATATAACGTAATACGTTATAACGTCATCCCATATAACGCAATACGTTATAACGTCGTCCCACATAACGTAGTACGTTATAACGTCATACCATATAACGTAATACGTTATAACGTTATACCATATAACCTATTACGTTATAACGTCATCCCGTATTACGTAATACGTTATAACGTCATCCCATATAACGTAATACGTTATAACGTCACACCATATAACGCAATACGTTATAACGTCGTCCCATATAACGTAATACGTTATAACGTTATACCATATAACCTATTACGTTATAACGTCATCCCGTATTACGTAATACGTTATAACGTCATCCCATATAACGTAATACGTTATAACGTTATACCATATAACCTATTACGTTATAACGTCATCCCGTATTACGTAATACGTTATAACGTCATCCCATATAACGTAATACGTTATAACGTCACACCATATAACGCAATACGTTATAACGTCGTCCGATATAACCTATTTACGTTATAAGGTCATACCATATAACGTATTACGTTATAACGTCATGCCATATAACGTAATACGTTATAGCGTCATACCATATAACCTAATACGTTATAACGGTGTTCCATATAACGCAATACGTTATAGCGTCGTCCGACATAACGTAATACGTTATAGCGTCATCCCATATTACGTAATGCGTTATAACGTCATCCCATATAACGTAATACGGTATAACGTCACACCATATAACGTAATTCGGTATAACGTCATACCATATAACGTAATTCGGTCTAACGTCATACCATATAACCTAATACGTTATAACGTCACACCATATAACGTAATTCGGTATAACGTCATACCATATAACGTAATACGTTATAACGTCATACCATATAACGTAATACGGTATAACGTCACACCATATAACGTAATTCGGTATAACGTCATACCATATAACTTAATACGTTATAACGTCATCCCATATAACGTAATGCGTTATAACGTCGACCCATATTACGTAATACGATATAACGTCGTCCCACATAACCTAATGTGTTATAACGCCATCCCATATTACGCAATGCGTTATAACGTCATCCCATATAACGTAATACGGTATAACGCCATACCATATAACGTAATACGTTATAACGTTATACCATATAACCTATTACGTTATAACGTCATCCCGTATTACGTAATACGTTATAACGTCATCCCATATAACGTAATACGTTATAACGTCACACCATATAACGCAATACGTTATAACGTCGTCCCATATAACGTAATACGTTATAACGTCATCCCATATAACGTAATACGTTATAACGTCATCCCATATAACGCAATACGTTATAACGTCGTCCCACATAACGTAATACGTTATAACGTCATCCCATATTACGTAATGCGTTATAACGTCATCCCATATAACGTATTACGTTATAACGTCATACCATATAACCTATTACGTTATAACGTCATACCATATAACGTAATACGTTATAACGATATACCATATAACCTATTACGTTATAACGTCATCCCGTATTACGTAATACGTTATAACGTCATCCCATATAACGTAATACGTTATAACGTCATACCATATAACGCAATACGTTATAACGTCGTCCCATATAACCTATTTACGTTATAAGGTCATACCATATAACGTATTACGTTATAACGTCATGCCATATAACGTAATACGTTATAGCGTCATACCATATAACCTAATACGTTATAACGGTATTCCATATAACGCAATACGTTATAGCGTCGTCCGACATAACGTAATACGTTATAGCGTCATCCCATATTACGTAATGCGTTATAACGTCATCCCATATAACGTAATACGGTATAACGTCACACCATATAACGTAATTCGGTATAACGTCATACCATATAACGTAATTCGGTATAACGTCATACCATATAACCTAATACGTTATAACGTCACACCATATAACGTAATTCGGTATAACGTCATACCATATAACGTAATACGTTATAACGTCATACCATATAACGTAATACGGTATAACGTCACACCATATAACGTAATTCGGTATAACGTCATACCATATAACCTAATACGTTATAACGTCATCCCATATAACGTAATGCGTTATAACGTCGACCCATATTACGTAATACGATATAACGTCGTCCCACATAACCTAATGTGTTATAACGCCATCCCATATTACGCAATGCGTTATAACGTCATCCCATATAACGTAATACGGTATAACGTCATACCATATAACCTATTTACGTTATGACGTCATACCATATAACGTATTACGTTATAACGTCATACCATATAACGTAATACGGTATAACGTCACACCATATAACGTAATTCGGTATAACGTCATACCATATAACCTAATACGTTATAACGTCATCCCATATAACGTAATGCGTTATAACGTCGACCCATATTACGTAATACGATATAACGTCGTCCCACATAACCTAATGTGTTATAACGCCATCCCATATTACGCAATGCGTTATAACGTCATCCCATATAACGTAATACGGTATAGCGTCATACCATATAACCTATTTACGTTATGACGTCATACCATATAACGTATTACGTTATAACGTCATACCATATAACCTATTACGTTATAACGTCATCCCATATAACGTAATACGTTATAACGTCATCCCATATAACGCAATACGTTATAGCGTCGTCCGACATAACGTAATACGTTATAGCGTCATCCCATATTACGTAATGCGTTATAACGTCATCCCATATAACGTAATACGGTATAACGTCACACCATATAACGTAATTCGGTATAACGTCATACCATATAACGTAATTCGGTATAACGTCATACCATATAACCTAATACGTTATAACGTCACACCATATAACGTAATTCGGTATAACGTCATACCATATAACCTAATACGTTATAACGTCATACCATATAACGTAATACGGTATAACGTCACACCATATAACGTAATTCGGTATAACGTCATACCATATAACCTAATACGTTATAACGTCATACCATATAACGTAATACGGTATAACGTCACACCATATAACGTAATTCGGTATAACGTCATACCATATAACCTAATACGTTATAACGTCACACCATATAACGTAATTCGGTATAACGTCATACCATATAACCTAATACGTTATAACGTCATACCATATAACGTAATACGGTATAACGTCACACCATATAACGTAATTCGGTATAACGTCATACCATATAACCTAATACGTTATAACGTCATACCATATAACGTAATACGGTATAACGTCACACCATATAACGTAATTCGGTATAACGTCATCCCATATAACGTAAAACGTTATAACGTCATCCCATATAACGCAATACGTTATAACGTCGTCCGACATAACGTAATACGTTATAGCGTCATCCCATATTACGTAATGCGTTATAACGTCATCCCATATAACGTAATACGGTATAACGTCACACCATATAACGTAATTCGTTATAACGTCATCCCATATTACGTAATACGTTATAACGGCATCCCATATAACGAAATACGTTATAACGTCATCCCATATAACGTAATACGTTACAACGCCATCCCATATAACGTAATTCGGTATAACGTCATACCATATAAAATATTAAGTTATTACGTCATACCATATAACCTATTACGTTATAACGTCATCCCATATAAAGTAATACGTTATAACGTCATCCCATATAACGTAATACGTTATAACGCCATCCCATATAACGCAATACGTTATAACGTCGTCCCATATAACGTAATACGGTATAAGGTCATACCATATAACCTATTTACGTTATAACGTCATACCATATAACGTATTACGTTATAACGTCATACCATATAACCTATTACGTTATAACGTCATACCATAAAACGTAATACGTTATAACGTTATACCGTATAACCTATTACGTTATAACGTCATCCCGTATTACGTAATACGTTATAACGTCATCCCATATAACGTAATACGTTATAACGTCATACCATATAACGCAATACGTTATAACGTCGTCCCATATAACGTAATACGTTATAACGTCATCCCATACTACGTAATGCGTTATAACGTCATCCCATATAACGTAATACGGTATAACGTCATACCATATAACCTATTACGTTATAACGTCATACCATATAACGTATTACGTTATAACGTCATACCATATAACCTATTACGTTATAACGTCATACCATATAACGTAATACGTTATAACGTTATACCATATAACCTATTACGTTATAACGTCATCCAGTATTACGTAATACGTTATAACGTCATCCCATATAACGTAATACGTTATAACGTCATACCATATAACGCAATACGTTATAACGTCGTCCCATATAACGTAATACGTTATAACGTCATCCCATATAACGTAATACGTTATAACGTCATCCCATATAACGCAAGACGTTATAACGTCGTCCCACATAACGTAATACGTTATAACGTCATCCCATATTACGTAATGCGTTATAACGTCATCCATATAACGTATTACGTTATAACGTCATACCATATAACCTACTACGTTATAACGTCATACCATATAACCTATTACGTTATAACGTCATACCATATAACGTATTACGTTATAACGTCATACCATATAACCTATTACGTTATAACGTCATACCATATAACGTAATACGTTATAACGGTATTCCATATAACGTAATACGTTATAACGTCATCCCATATAACGTAATGCGTTATAACGTCGACCCATATTACGTAATACGATATAACGTCACACCATATGACGTATTACGTTATAACGTCATACCGTATAACCTATTACGTTATAACGTCATACCATATAACGTAATACGTTATAACGTTATACCATATAACCTATTACGTTATAACGACATCCCATATAACGTAATACGTTATAACGTCATCCCATAAAACGTAATACGTTATAACGTCATCCCATATAACGCAATACGTTATAACGTCGTCCCACATAACCTAATGTGTTATAACGCCATCCCATATTACGCAATGCGTTATAACGTCATCCCATATAACGTAATACGGTATAACGTCATACCATATAACCTATTTACGTTATGACGTCATACCATATAGCGTATTACGTTATAACGTCATACCATATAACCTATTACGTTATAACGTCATACCATATAACGTAATACGTTATAACGTTATACCATATAACCTATTACGTTTAACGTCATCCCGTATTACATAATACGTTATAACGTCATCCCTTATAACGTAATACGTTATAACGTCATACCATATAACGCAATACGTTATAACGTCGTCCCATATAACGTAATACGTTATAACGTCATCCCATATAACGTAATACGTTATAACGTCATCCCATATAACGCAATACGGTATAACGTCATACCATATAACCTATTTACGTTATGACGTCATACCATATAACGTATTACGTTATAACGTCGTCCCATATAACCTATTTACGTTATAAGGTCATACCATATAACGTATTACGTTATAACGTCATGCCATATATCGTAATACGTTATAGCGTCATACCATATAACCTAATACGTTATAACGGTATTCCATATAACGCAATACGTTATAGCGTCGTACGACATAACGTAATACGTTATAGCGTCATCCCATATTACGTAATGCGTTATAACGTCATCCCATATAACGTAATACGGTATAACGTCACACCATATAACGTAATTCGGTATAACGTCATACCATATAACGTAATTCGGTATAACGTCATACCATATAACCTAATACGTTATAACGTCACACCATATAACGTAATTCGGTATAACGTCATACCATATAACGTAATACGTTATAACGTCATACCATATAACGTAATACGGTATAACGTCACACCATATAACGTAATTCGGTATAACGTCATACCATATAACTTAATACGTTATAACGTCATCCCATATAACGTAATGCGTTATAACGTCGACCCATATTACGTAATACGATATAACGTCGTCCCACATAACCTAATGTGTTATAACGCCATCCCATATTACGCAATGCGTTATAACGTCATCCCATATAACGTAATACGGTATAACGCCATACCATATAACGTAATACGTTATAACGTTATACCATATAACCTATTACGTTATAACGTCATCCCGTATTACGTAATACGTTATAACGTCATCCCATATAACGTAATACGTTATAACGTCACACCATATAACGCAATACGTTATAACGTCGTCCCATATAACGTAATACGTTATAACGTCATCCCATATAACGTAATACGTTATAACGTCATCCCATATAACGCAATACGTTATAACGTCGTCCCACATAACGTAATACGTTATAACGTCATCCCATATTACGTAATGCGTTATAACGTCATCCCATATAACGTATTACGTTATAACGTCATACCATATAACCTATTACGTTATAACGTCATACCATATAACGTAATACGTTATAACGATATACCATATAACCTATTACGTTATAACGTCATCCCGTATTACGTAATACGTTATAACGTCATCCCATATAACGTAATACGTTATAACGTCATACCATATAACGCAATACGTTATAACGTCGTCCCATATAACCTATTTACGTTATAAGGTCATACCATATAACGTATTACGTTATAACGTCATGCCATATAACGTAATACGTTATAGCGTCATACCATATAACCTAATACGTTATAACGGTATTCCACATAACGCAATACGTTATAGCGTCGTCCGACATAACGTAATACGTTATAGCGTCATCCCATATTACGTAATGCGTTATAACGTCATCCCATATAACGTAATACGGTATAACGTCACACCATATAACGTAATTCGGTATAACGTCATACCATATAACGTAATTCGGTATAACGTCATACCATATAACCTAATACGTTATAACGTCACACCATATAACGTAATTCGGTATAACGTCATACCATATAACGTAATACGTTATAACGTCATACCATATAACGTAATACGGTATAACGTCACACCATATAACGTAATTCGGTATAACGTCATACCATATAACTTAATACGTTATAACGTCATCCCATATAACGTAATGCGTTATAACGTCGACCCATATTACGTAATACGATATAACGTCGTCCCACATAACCTAATGTGTTATAACGCCATCCCATATTACGCAATGCGTTATAACGTCATCCCATATAACGTAATACGGTATAACGCCATACCATATAACGTAATACGTTATAACGTTATACCATATAACCTATTACGTTATAACGTCATCCCGTATTACGTAATACGTTATAACGTCATCCCATATAACGTAATACGTTATAACGTCACACCATATAACGCAATACGTTATAACGTCGTCCCATATAACGTAATACGTTATAACGTCATCCCATATAACGTAATACGTTATAACGTCATCCCATATAACGCAATACGTTATAACGTCGTCCCACATAACGTAATACGTTATAACGTCATCCCATATTACGTAATGCGTTATAACGTCATCCCATATAACGTATTACGTTATAACGTCATACCATATAACCTATTACGTTATAACGTCATACCATATAACGTAATACGTTATAACGATATACCATATAACCTATTACGTTATAACGTCATCCCGTATTACGTAATACGTTATAACGTCATCCCATATAACGTAATAAGTTATAACGTCATACCATATAACGCAATACGTTATAACGTCGTCCCATATAACCTATTTACGTTATAAGGTCATACCATATAACGTATTACGTTATAACGTCATGCCATATAACGTAATACGTTATAGCGTCATACCATATAACCTAATACGTTATAACGGTATTCCACATAACGCAATACGTTATAGCGTCGTCCGACATAACGTAATACGTTATAGCGTCATCCCATATTACGTAATGCGTTATAACGTCATCCCATATAACGCAATACGGTATAACGTCACACCATATAACGTAATTCGGTATAACGTCATACCATATAACGTAATTCGGTGTAACGTCATACCATATAACCTAATACGTTACAACGTCATCCAGTATTACGTAATACGTTATAACGTCATCCCATATAACGTAATTCGTTATAACGTCATACCATATAACGCAATACGTTATAACGTCGTCCCATATAACGTAATACGTTATAACGTCATCCCATATAACGTAATACGTTATAACGTCATCCCATATAACGCAAGACGTTATAACGTCGTCCCACATAACGTAATACGTTATAACGTCATCCCATATTACGTAATGCGTTATAACGTCATCCATATAACGTATTACGTTATAACGTCATACCATATAACCTATTACGTTATAACGTCATACCATATAACGTAATACGTTATAACGATATACCATATAACCTATTACGTTATAACGTCATCCCGTATTACGTAATACGTTATAACGTCATCCCATATAACGTAATACGTTATAACGTCGTACCATATAACGCAATACGTTATAACGTCGTCCCATATAACCTATTTACGTTATAACGTCATACCATATAACGTATTACGTTATAACGTCATACCATATAACCTATTACGTTATAACGTCATACCATATAACGTATTACGTTATAACGTCATACCATATAACCTATTACGTTATAACGTCATACCATATAACGTAATACGTTATAACGGTATTCCATATAACGTAATACGTTATAACGTCATCCCATATAACGTAATGCGTTATAACGTCGACCCATATTACGTAATACGATATAACGTCACACCATATGACGTATTACGTTATAACGTCATACCGTATAACCTATTACGTTATAACGTCATACCATATAACGTAATACGTTATAACGTTATACCATATAACCTATTACGTTATAACGTCATCCCATATAACGTAATACGTTATAACGTCATCCCATAAAACGTAATACGTTATAACGTCATCCCATATAACGCAATACGTTATAACGTCGTCCCACATAACCTAATGTGTTATAACGCCATCCCATATTACGCAATGCGTTATAACGTCATCCCATATAACGTAATACGGTATAACGTCATACCATATAACCTATTTACGTTATGACGTCATACCATATAACGTATTACGTTATAACGTCATACCATATAACCTATTACGTTATAACGTCATACCATATAACGTAATACGTTATAACGTTATACCATATAACCTATTACGTTTAACGTCATCCCGTATTACATAATACGTTATAACGTCATCCCTTATAACGTAATACGTTATAACGTCATACCATATAACGCAATACGTTATAACGTCGTCCCATATAACGTAATACGTTATAACGTCATCCCATATAACGTAATACGTTATAACGTCATCCCATATAACGCAATACGGTATAACGTCATACCATATAACCTATTTACGTTATGACGTCATACCATATAACGTATTACGTTATAACGTCGTCCCATATAACCTATTTACGTTATAAGGTCATACCATATAACGTATTACGTTATAACGTCATGCCATATAACGTAATACGTTATAGCGTCATACCATATAACCTAATACGTTATAACGGTATTCCATATAACGCAATACGTTATAGCGTCGTACGACATAACGTAATACGTTATAGCGTCATCCCATATTACGTAATGCGTTATAACGTCATCCCATATAACGTAATACGGTATAACGTCATACCATATAACGCAATACGTTATAACGTCGTCCCATATAACGTAATACGTTATAACGTCATCCCATATAACGTAATACGTTATAACGTCATCCCATATAACGCAATACGGTATAACGTCATACCGTATAACCTATTTACGTTATGACGTCATACCATATAACGTATTACGTTATAACGTCGTCCCATATAACCTATTTACGTTATAAGGTCATACCATATAACGTATTACGTTATAACGTCATGCCATATAACGTAATACGTTATAGCGTCATGCCATATAACCTAATACGTTATAACGGTATTCCATATAACGCAATACGTTATAGCGTCGTACGACATAACGTAATACGTTATAGCGTCATCCCATATTACGTAATGCGTTATAACGTCATCCCATATAACGTAATACGGTATAACGTCACACCATATAACGTAATTCGGTATAACGCCATACCATATAACGTAATTCGGTATAACGTCATACCATATAACCTAATACGTTATAACGTCACACCATATAACGTAATTCGGTATAACGTCATACCATATAACGTAATACGTTATAACGTCATACCATATAACGTAATACGGTATAACGTCACACCATATAACGTAATTCGGTATAACGTCATACCATATAACTTAATACGTTATAACGTCATCCCATATAACGTAATGCGTTATAACGTCGACCCATATTACGTAATACGATATAACGTCGTCCCATATAACGCAATACGTTATAACGTCGTCCCACATAACGTAATACGTTATAACGTCGTCCCACATAACGTAATACGTTATAACGCCATCCCATATTACGCAATGCGTTATAACGTCATCCCATATAACGTAATACGGTATAACGCCATACCATATAACGTAATACGTTATAACGTTATACCATATAACCTATTACGTTATAACGTCATCCCGTATTACGTAATACGTTATAACGTCATCCCATATAACGTAATACGTTATAACGTCACACCATATAACGCAATACGTTATAACGTCGTCCCATATAACGTAATACGTTATAACGTCATCCCATATAACGTAATACGTTATAACGTCATCCCATATAACGCAATACGTTATAACGTCGTCCCACATAACGTAATACGTTATAACGTCATCCCATATTACGTAATGCGTTATAACGTCATCCCATATAACGTATTACGTTATAACGTCATACCATATAACCTATTACGTTATAACGTCATACCATATAACGTAATACGTTATAACGATATACCATATAACCTATTACGTTATAACGTCATCCCGTATTACGTAATACGTTATAACGTCATCCCATATAACGTAATACGTTATAACGTCATACCATATAACGCAATACGTTATAACGTCGTCCCATATAACCTATTTACGTTATAAGGTCATACCATATAACGTATTACGTTATAACGTCATGCCATATAACGTAATACGTTATAGCGTCATACCATATAACCTAATACGTTATAACGGTATTCCATATAACGCAATACGTTATAGCGTCGTCCGACATAACGTAATACGTTGTAGCGTCATCCCGTATTACGTAATACGTTATAACGTCATCCCATATAACGTAATACGTTATAACGTCGTACCATATAACGCAATACGTTATAACGTCGTCCCATATAACCTATTTACGTTATAACGTCATACCATATAACCTATTACGTTATAACGTCATACCATATAACGTAATACGTTATAACGTTATACCATATAACCTATTACGTTTAACGTCATCCCGTATTACATAATACGTTATAACGTCATCCCTTATAACGTAATACGTTATAACGTCATACCATATAACGCAATACGTTATAACGTCGTCCCATATAACGTAATACGTTATAACGTCATCCCATATAACGTAATACGTTATAACGTCATCCCATATAACGCAATACGGTATAACGTCATACCATATAACCTATTTACGTTATGACGTCATACCATATAACGTATTACGTTATAACGTCGTCCCATATAACCTATTTACGTTATAAGGTCATACCATATAACGTATTACGTTATAACGTCATACCATATAACGTAATACGTTATAGCGTCATACCATATAACCTAATACGTTATAACGGTATTCCATATAACGCAATACGTTATAGCGTCGTACGACATAACGTAATACGTTATAGCGTCATCCCATATTACGTAATGCGTTATAACGTCATCCCATATAACGTAATACGGTATAACGTCACACCATATAACGTAATTCGGTATAACGTCATACCATATAACGTAATTCGGTATAACGTCATACCATATAACCTAATACGTTATAACGTCACACCATATAACGTAATTCGGTATAACGTCATACCATATAACGTAATACGTTATAACGTCATACCATATAACGTAATACGGTATAACGTCACACCATATAACGTAATTCGGTATAACGTCATACCATATAACTTAATACGTTATAACGTCATCCCATATAACGTAATGCGTTATAACGTCGACCCATATTACGTAATACGATATAACGTCGTCCCACATAACCTAATGTGTTATAACGCCATCCCATATTACGCAATGCGTTATAACGTCATCCCATATAACGTAATACGGTATAACGCCATACCATATAACGTAATACGTTATAACGTTATACCATATAACCTATTACGTTATAACGTCATCCCGTATTACGTAATACGTTATAACGT
Organism: Bombus vancouverensis nearcticus; assembly: GCF_051014615.1. Taxonomy (NCBI): domain Eukaryota; kingdom Metazoa; phylum Arthropoda; class Insecta; order Hymenoptera; family Apidae; genus Bombus; species Bombus vancouverensis. The sequence continues at coordinate 4,457,427 of NC_134911.1, forward strand.
CATCCCATATAACGTAATACGTTATAACGTCACACCATATAACGCAATACGTTATAACGTCGTCCCATATAACGTAATACGTTATAACGTCATCCCATATAACGTAATACGTTATAACGTCATCCCATATAACGCAATACGTTATAACGTCGTCCCACATAACGTAATACGTTATAACGTCATCCCATATTACGTAATGCGTTATAACGTCATCCCATATAACGTATTACGTTATAACGTCATACCATATAACCTATTACGTTATAACGTCATACCATATAACGTAATACGTTATAACGATATACCATATAACCTATTACGTTATAACGTCATCCCGTATTACGTAATACGTTATAACGTCATCCCATATAACGTAATACGTTATAACGTCATACCATATAACGCAATACGTTATAACGTCGTCCCATATAACCTATTTACGTTATAAGGTCATACCATATAACGTATTACGTTATAACGTCATGCCATATAACGTAATACGTTATAGCGTCATACCATATAACCTAATACGTTATAACGGTATTCCATATAACGCAATACGTTATAGCGTCGTCCGACATAACGTAATACGTTATAGCGTCATCCCATATTACGTAATGCGTTATAACGTCATCCCATATAACGTAATACGGTATAACGTCACACCATATAACGTAATTCGGTATAACGTCATACCATATAACGTAATTCGGTTTAACGTCATACCATATAACCTAATACGTTACGTCACACCATATAACGTAATTCGGTATAACGTCATACCATATAACGTAATACGTTATAACGTCATACCATATAACGTAATACGGTATAACGTCACACCATATAACGTAATTCGGTATAACGTCATACCATATAACCTAATACGTTATAACGTCATCCCATATAACGTAATGCGTTATAACGTCGACCCATATTACGTAATACGATATAACGTCGCCCCACATAACCTAATGTGTTATAACGCCATCCCATATTACGCAATGCGTTATAACGTCATCCCATATAACGTAATACGGTATAACGTCATACCATATAACCTATTTACGTTATGACGTCATACCATATAACGTATTACGTTATAACGTCATACCATATAACGTAATACGGTATAACGTCACACCATATAACGTAATTCGGTATAACGTCATACCATATAACCTAATACGTTATAACGTCATCCCATATAACGTAATGCGTTATAACGTCGACCCATATTACGTAATACGATATAACGTCGTCCCACATAACCTAATGTGTTATAACGCCATCCCATATTACGCAATGCGTTATAACGTCATCCCATATAACGTAATACGGTATAACGTCATACCATATAACCTATTTACGTTATGACGTCATACCATATAACGTATTACGTTATAACGTCATACCATATAACCTATTACGTTATAACGTCATCCCATATAACGTAATACGTTATAACGTCATCCCATATAACGCAATACGTTATAGCGTCGTCCGACATAACGTAATACGTTATAGCGTCATCCCATATTACGTAATGCGTTATAACGTCATCCCATATAACGTAATACGGTATAACGTCACACCATATAACGTAATTCGGTATAACGTCATACCATATAACGTAATTCGGTATAACGTCATACCATATAACCTAATACGTTATAACGTCACACCATATAACGTAATTCGGTATAACGTCATACCATATAACCTAATACGTTATAACGCCATACCATATAACGTAATACGGTATAACGTCACACCATATAACGTAATTCGGTATAACGTCATACCATATAACCTAATACGTTATAACGTCATACCATATAACGTAATACGGTATAACGTCACACCATATAACGTAATTCGGTATAACGTCATACCATATAACCTAATACGTTATAACGTCACACCATATAACGTAATTCGGTATAACGTCATACCATATAACCTAATACGTTATAACGTCATACCATATAACGTAATACGGTATAACGTCACACCATATAACGTAATTCGGTATAACGTCATACCATATAACCTAATACGTTATAACGTCATACCATATAACGTAATACGGTATAACGTCACACCATATAACGTAATTCGGTATAACGTCATCCCATATAACGTAAAACGTTATAACGTCTTCCCATATAACGCAATACGTTATAACGTCGTCCGACATAACGTAATACGTTATAGCGTCATCCCATATTACGTAATGCGTTATAACGTCATCCCATATAACGTAATACGGTATAACGTCACACCATATAACGTAATTCGGTATAACGTCATCCCATATTACGTAATACGTTATAACGGCATCCCATATAACGAAATACGTTATAACGTCATCCCATATAACGTAATACGTTACAACGCCATCCCATATAACGTAATTCGGTATAACGTCATACCATATAAAATATTAAGTTATTACGTCATACCATATAACCTATTACGTTATAACGTCATCCCATATAAAGTAATACGTTATAACGTCATCCCATATAACGTAATACGTTATAACGCCATCCCATATAACGCAATACGTTATAACGTCGTCCCATATAACGTAATACGGTATAACGTCATACCATATAACCTATTTAAGTTATAACGTCATACCATATAACGTATTACGTTATAACGTCATACCATATAACCTATTACGTTATAACGTCATACCATAAAACGTAATACGTTATAACGTTATACCGTATAACCTATTACGTTATAACGTCATCCCGTATTACGTAATACGTTATAACGTCATCCCATATAACGTAATACGTTATAACGTCATACCATATAACGCAATACGTTATAACGTCGTCCCATATAACGTAATACGTTATAACGTCATCCCATACTACGTAATGCGTTATAACGTCATCCCATATAATGTAATACGGTATAACGTCATACCATATAACCTATAACGTTATAACGTCATACCATATAACGTATTACGTTATAACGTCATACCATATAACCTATTACGTTATAACGTCATACCATATAACGTAATACGTTATAACGTTATACCATATAACCTATTACGTTATAACGTCATCCCGTATTACGTAATACGTTATAACGTCATCCCATATAACGTAATACGTCATAACGTCATACCATATAACGCAATACGTTATAACGTCGTCCCATATAACGTAATACGTTATAACGTCATCCCATATAACGTAATACGTTATAACGTCATCCCATATAACGCAAGACGTTATAACGTCGTCCCACATAACGTAATACGTTATAACGTCATCCCATATTACGTAATGCGTTATAACATCATCCATATAACGTATTACGTTATAACGTCATACCATATAACCTATTACGTTATAACGTCATACCATATAACGTAATACGTTATAACGATATACCATATAACCTATTACGTTATAACGTCATCCCGTATTACGTAATACGTTATAACGTCATCCCATATAACGTAATACGTTATAACGTCGTACCATATAACGCAATACGTTATAACGTCGTCCCATATAACCTATTTACGTTATAACGTCATACCATATAACGTATAACGTTATAACGTCATGCCATATAACGTAATACGTTATAGCGTCATACCATATAACCTATTACGTTATAACGGTATTCCATATAACGTAATACGTTATAACGTCATCCCATATAACGTAATGCGTTATAACGTCGACCCATATTACGTAATACGATATAACGTCACACCATATGACGTATTACGTTATAACGTCATACCGTATAACCTATTACGTTATAACGTCATACCATATAACGTAATACGTTATAACGTTATACCATATAACCTATTACGTTTAACGTCATCCCGTATTACATAATACGTTATAACGTCATCCCTTATAACGTAATACGTTATAACGTCATACCATATAACGCAATACGTTATAACGTCGTCCCATATAACGTAATACGTTATAACGTCATCCCATATAACGTAATACGTTATAACGTCATCCCATATAACGCAATACGGTATAACGTCATACCATATAACCTATTTACGTTATGACGTCATACCATATAACGTATTACGTTATAACGTCATACCATATAACGTAATACGGTATTTCGTCATACCATATAACCTATTTACGTTATAACGTCATACCATATAACGTAATACGGTATAACGTCATACCATATAACTTATTACGTTATAACGTCATACCATATAACGTAATACGTTATAACGTTATACCATATAACCTATTACGTTATAACGTCATCCCGTATTACGTAATACGTTATAACGTCATCCCATATAGCGTAATACGTTATAACGTCATACCATATAACGCAATACGTTATAACGTCGTCCCATATAACGGTATACGTTATAACGTCATCCCATAAAACGTAATACGTTATAACGTCATCCCATATAACGCAATACGTTACAACGTCGTCCCACATAACGTAGTACGTTATAACGTCATCCCATACTTCGTAATGCGTTATAACGTCATCCCATATAACGTAATACGGTATAACGTCATACCATATAACCTATTACGTTATAACGTCATACCATATAACGTATTACGTTATAACGTCATAACATATAACCTATTACGTTATAACGTCATACCATATAACGTAATACGTTATAACGTTATACCATATAACCTATTACGTTTAACGTCATCCCGCATTACGTAATACGTAATAACGTCATCCCTTATAACGTAATACGTTATAACGTCGTACCATATAACGCAATACGTTATAACGTCGTCCCATATAACCTATTTACGTTATAACGTCATACCATATAACGTATTACGTTATAACGTCATGCCATATAACGTAATACGTTATAGCGTCATACCATATAACCTAATACGTTATAACGGTATTCCATATAACGTAATACGTTATAACGTCATCCCATATTACGTAATACGTTATAACGTCATCCCATATAACGTAATACGTTATAACGTCGTACCATATAACCTATTACGTTATAACGTCATACCATATAACGTAATACGTTATAACGATATACCATATAACCTATTACGTTATAACGTCATCCCGTATTACGTAATACGTTATAACGTCATCCCATATAACGTAATACGTTATAACGTCGTACCATATAACGCAATACGTTATAACGTCGTCCCATATAACCTATTTACGTTATAACGTCATACCATATAACGTATTACGTTATAACGTCATGCCATATAACGTAATACGTTATAACGTCGTCCCACATAACGTAATACGTTATAACGTCATCCCATATTACGTAATGCGTTATAACATCATCCATATAACGTATTACGTTATAACGTCATACCATATAACCTATTACGTTATAACGTCATACCATATAACGTAATACGTTATAACGATATACCATATAACCTATTACGTTATAACGTCATCCCGTATTACGTAATACGTTATAACGTCATCCCATATAACGTAATACGTTATAACGTCATCCCATATAACGTAATACGTTATAACGTCGTACCATATAACCTATTACGTTATAACGTCATACCATATAACGTAATACGTTATAACGATATACCATATAACCTATTACGTTATAACGTCATCCCGTATTACGTAATACGTTATAACGTCATCCCATATAACGTAATACGTTATAACGTCGTACCATATAACGTAATACGTTATAACGTCATACCATATAACGCAATACGTTATAACGTCGTCCCATATAACGTAATACGTTATAACGTCATCCCATATAACGTAATACGTTATAACGTCATCCCATATAACGCAAGACGTTATAACGTCGTCCCACATAACGTAATACGTTATAACGTCATCCCATATTACGTAATGCGTTATAACATCATCCATATAACGTATTACGTTATAACGTCATACCATATAACCTATTACGTTATAACGTCATACCATATAACGTAATACGTTATAACGATATACCATATAACCTATTACGTTATAACGTCATCCCGTATTACGTAATACGTTATAACGTCATCCCATATAACGTAATACGTTATAACGTCGTACCATATAACGCAATACGTTATAACGTTGTCCCATATAACCTATTTACGTTATAACGTCATACCATATAACGTATTACGTTATAACGTCATGCCATATAACGTAATACGTTATAGCGTCATACCATATAACCTAATACGTTATAACGGTATTCCATATAACGTAATACGTTATAACGTCATCCCATATAACGTAATGCGTTATAACGTCGACCCATATTACGTAATACGATATAACGTCACACCATATGACGTATTACGTTATAACGTCATACCGTATAACCTATTACGTTATAACGTCATACCATATAACGTAATACGTTATAACGTTATACCATATAACCTATTACGTTATAACGTCATCCCATATAACGTAATACGTTATAACGTCATCCCATAAAACGTAATACGTTATAACGTCATCCCATATAACGCAATACGTTATAACGTCGTCCCACATAACCTAATGTGTTATAACGCCATCCCATATTACGCAATGCGTTATAACGTCATCCCATATAACGTAATACGGTATAACGTCATACCATATAACCTATTTACGTTATGACGTCATACCATATAACGTATTACGTTATAACGTCATACCATATAACCTATTACGTTATAACGTCATACCATATAACGTAATACGTTATAACGTTATACCATATAACCTATTACGTTTAACGTCATCCCGTATTACATAATACGTTATAACGTCATCCCTTATAACGTAATACGTTATAACGTCATACCATATAACGCAATACGTTATAACGTCGTCCCATATAACGTAATACGTTATAACGTCATCCCATATAACGTAATACGTTATAACGTCATCCCATATAACGCAATACGGTATAACGTCATACCATATAACCTATTTACGTTATGACGTCATACCATATAACGTATTACGTTATAACGTCATACCATATAACGTAATACGGTATTTCGTCATACCATATAACCTATTTACGTTATAACGTCATACCATATAACGTAATACGGTATAACGTCATACCATATAACTTATTACGTTATAACGTCATACCATATAACGTAATACGTTATAACGTTATACCATATAACCTATTACGTTATAACGTCATCCCGTATTACGTAATACGTTATAACGTCATCCCATATAGCGTAATACGTTATAACGTCATACCATATAACGCAATACGTTATAACGTCGTCCCATATAACGGTATACGTTATAACGTCATCCCATAAAACGTAATACGTTATAACGTCATCCCATATAACGCAATACGTTACAACGTCGTCCCACATAACGTAGTACGTTATAACGTCATCCCATACTTCGTAATGCGTTATAACGTCATCCCATATAACGTAATACGGTATAACGTCATACCATATAACCTATTACGTTATAACGTCATACCATATAACGTATTACGTTATAACGTCATAACATATAACCTATTACGTTATAACGTCATACCATATAACGTAATACGTTATAACGTTATACCATATAACCTATTACGTTTAACGTCATCCCGTATTACGTAATACGTAATAACGTCATCCCTTATAACGTAATACGTTATAACGTCGTACCATATAACGCAATACGTTATAACGTCGTCCCATATAACCTATTTACGTTATAACGTCATACCATATAACGTATTACGTTATAACGTCATGCCATATAACGTAATACGTTATAGCGTCATACCATATAACCTAATACGTTATAACGATATACCATATAACCTATTACGTTATAACGTCATCCCGTATTACGTAATACGTTATAACGTCATCCCATATAACGTAATACGTTATAACGTCGTACCATATAACGCAATACGTTATAACGTCGTCCCATATAACCTATTTACGTTATAACGTCATACCATATAACGTATTACGTTATAACGTCATCCCGTATTACGTAATACGTTATAACGTCATCCCATATAACGTAATACGTTATAACGTCGTACCATATAACGCAATACGTTATAACGTCGTCCCATATAACCTATTTACGTTATAACGTCATACCATATAACGTATAACGTTATAACGTCATGCCATATAACGTAATACGTTATAGCGTCATACCATATAACCTATTACGTTATAACGGTATTCCATATAACGTAATACGTTATAACGTCATCCCATATAACGTAATGCGTTATAACGTCGACCCATATTACGTAATACGATATAACGTCACACCATATGACGTATTACGTTATAACGTCATACCGTATAACCTATTACGTTATAACGTCATACCATATAACGTAATACGTTATAACGTTATACCATATAACCTATTACGTTTAACGTCATCCCGTATTACATAATACGTTATAACGTCATCCCTTATAACGTAATACGTTATAACGTCATACCATATAACGCAATACGTTATAACGTCGTCCCATATAACGTAATACGTTATAACGTCATCCCATATAACGTAATACGTTATAACGTCATCCCATATAACGCAATACGGTATAACGTCATACCATATAACCTATTTACGTTATGACGTCATACCATATAACGTATTACGTTATAACGTCATACCATATAACGTAATACGGTATTTCGTCATACCATATAACCTATTTACGTTATAACGTCATACCATATAACGTAATACGGTATAACGTCATACCATATAACTTATTACGTTATAACGTCATACCATATAACGTAATACGTTATAACGTTATACCATATAACCTATTACGTTATAACGTCATCCCGTATTACGTAATACGTTATAACGTCATCCCATATAGCGTAATACGTTATAACGTCATACCATATAACGCAATACGTTATAACGTCGTCCCATATAACGGTATACGTTATAACGTCATCCCATAAAACGTAATACGTTATAACGTCATCCCATATAACGCAATACGTTACAACGTCGTCCCACATAACGTAGTACGTTATAACGTCATCCCATACTTCGTAATGCGTTATAACGTCATCCCATATAACGTAATACGGTATAACGTCATACCATATAACCTATTACGTTATAACGTCATACCATATAACGTATTACGTTATAACGTCATAACATATTACCTATTACGTTATAACGTCATACCATATAACGTAATACGTTATAACGTTATACCATATAACCTATTACGTTTAACGTCATCCCGTATTACGTAATACGTAATAACGTCATCCCTTATAACGTAATACGTTATAACGTCGTACCATATAACGCAATACGTTATAACGTCGTCCCATATAACCTATTTACGTTATAACGTCATACCATATAACGTATTACGTTATAACGTCATGCCATATAACGTAATACGTTATAGCGTCATACCATATAACCTAATACGTTATAACGGTATTCCATATAACGTAATACGTTATAACGTCATCCCATATTACGTAATACGTTATAACGTCATCCCACATTACGTAATACGTTATAACGTCGTACCATATAACCTATTACGTTATAACGTCATACCATATAACGTAATACGTTATAACGATATACCATATAACCTATTACGTTATAACGTCATCCCGTATTACGTAATACGTTATAACGTCATCCCATATAACGTAATACGTTATAACGTCGTACCATATAACGCAATACGTTATAACGTCGTCCCATATAACCTATTTACGTTATAACGTCATACCATATAACGTATTACGTTATAACGTCATGCCATATAACGTAATACGTTATAACGTCGTCCCACATAACGTAATACGTTATAACGTCATCCCATATTACGTAATGCGTTATAACATCATCCATATAACGTATTACGTTATAACGTCATACCATATAACCTATTACGTTATAACGTCATACCATATAACGTAATACGTTATAACGATATACCATATAACCTATTACGTTATAACGTCATCCCGTATTACGTAATACGTTATAACGTCATCCCATATAACGTAATACGTTATAACGTCATCCCATATAACGTAATACGTTATAACGTCGTACCATATAACCTATTACGTTATAACGTCATACCATATAACGTAATACGTTATAACGATATACCATATAACCTATTACGTTATAACGTCATCCCGTATTACGTAATACGTTATAACGTCATCCCATATAACGTAATACGTTATAACGTCGTACCATATAACGTAATACGTTATAACGTCATACCATATAACGCAATACGTTATAACGTCGTCCCATATAACGTAATACGTTATAACGTCATCCCATATAACGTAATACGTTATAACGTCATCCCATATAACGCAAGACGTTATAACGTCGTCCCGCATAACGTAATACGTTATAACGTCATCCCATATTACGTAATGCGTTATAACATCATCCATATAACGTATTACGTTATAACGTCATACCATATAACCTATTACGTTATAACGTCATACCATATAACGTAATACGTTATAACGATATACCATGTAACCTATTACGTTATAACGTCATCCCGTATTACGTAATACGTTATAACGTCATCCCATATAACGTAATACGTTATAACGTCGTACCATATAACGCAATACGTTATAACGTTGTCCCATATAACCTATTTACGTTATAACGTCATACCATATAACGTATTACGTTATAACGTCATGCCATATAACGTAATACGTTATAGCGTCATACCATATAACCTAATACGTTATAACGGTATTCCATATAACGTAATACGTTATAACGTCATCCCATATAACGTAATGCGTTATAACGTCGACCCATATTACGTAATACGATATAACGTCACACCATATGACGTATTACGTTATAACGTCATACCGTATAACCTATTACGTTATAACGTCATACCATATAACGTAATACGTTATAACGTTATACCATATAACCTATTACGTTATAACGTCATCCCATATAACGTAATACGTTATAACGTCATCCCATAAAACGTAATACGTTATAACGTCATCCCATATAACGCAATACGTTATAACGTCGTCCCACATAACCTAATGTGTTATAACGCCATCCCATATTACGCAATGCGTTATAACGTCATCCCATATAACGTAATACGGTATAACGTCATACCATATAACCTATTTACGTTATGACGTCATACCATATAACGTATTACGTTATAACGTCATACCATATAACCTATTACGTTATAACGTCATACCATATAACGTAATACGTTATAACGTTATACCATATAACCTATTACGTTTAACGTCATCCCGTATTACATAATACGTTATAACGTCATCCCTTATAACGTAATACGTTATAACGTCATACCATATAACGCAATACGTTATAACGTCGTCCCATATAACGTAATACGTTATAACGTCATCCCATATAACGTAATACGTTATAACGTCATCCCATATAACGCAATACGGTATAACGTCATACCATATAACCTATTTACGTTATGACGTCATACCATATAACGTATTACGTTATAACGTCATACCATATAACGTAATACGGTATTTCGTCATACCATATAACCTATTTACGTTATAACGTCATACCATATAACGTAATACGGTATAACGTCATACCATATAACTTATTACGTTATAACGTCATACCATATAACGTAATACGTTATAACGTTATACCATATAACCTATTACGTTATAACGTCATCCCGTATTACGTAATACGTTATAACGTCATCCCACATAGCGTAATACGTTATAACGTCATACCATATAACGCAATACGTTATAACGTCGTCCCATATAACGGTATACGTTATAACGTCATCCCATAAAACGTAATACGTTATAACGTCATCCCATATAACGCAATACGTTACAACGTCGTCCCACATAACGTAGTACGTTATAACGTCATCCCATACTTCGTAATGCGTTATAACGTCATCCCATATAACGTAATACGGTATAACGTCATACCATATAACCTATTACGTTATAACGTCATACCATATAACGTATTACGTTATAACGTCATAACATATAACCTATTACGTTATAACGTCATACCATATAACGTAATACGTTATAACGTTATACCATATAACCTATTACGTTTAACGTCATCCCGTATTACGTAATACGTAATAACGTCATCCCTTATAACGTAATACGTTATAACGTCATACCATATAACGCAATACGTTATAACGTCGTCCCATATAACGTAATACGTTATAACGTCATCCCATATAACGTAATACGTTATAACGTCATCCCATATAACGCAATACGGTATAACGTCATACCATATAACAAATATACGTTATGACGTCATACCATATAACGTATTACGTTATAACGTCATACCATATAACCTATTACGTTATAACGTCATCCCGTATTACGTAATACGTTACAACGTCATCCCATATAACGTAATACGTTATAACGTCATACCATATAACGCAATACGTTATAACGTCGTCCCATATAACCTATTTACGTTATAACGTCATACCATATAACGTATTACGTTATAACGTCATGCCATATAACGTAATACGTTATAGCGTCATACCATATAACCAAATACGTTATAACGGTATTCCATATATCGTAATACGTTATAACGTCATCCCATATAACGTAATGCGTTATAACGTCGAGCCATATTACGTAATACGATATAACGTCACACCATATGACGTATTACGTTATAACGTCATACCGTATAACCCATTACGTTATAACGTCATACCATATAACGTAATACGTTATAACGTTATACCATATATCCTATTACGTTATAACGTCAGCCCATATAACGTAATATGTTATAATGTCATCCCATATTACGTAATACGTTATAACGTCATCCCATATAACGTAATACGGTATAACGTCATACCATATAACCTATTACGTTATAACGTCATCCCATATAACGTAATACGTTACAACGTCATCCCATATAACGTAATACGTTATAACGTCATCCCATATAACGTAATACGGTATAACGTCATACCATATAACCTATTACGTTATAACGTCATACCATATAACGTATTACGTTATAACGTCATAACATATAACATATTACGTTATAACGTCATACCATATAACGTAATACGTTATAACGTTATACCATATAACCTATTACGTTTAACGTCATCCCGTATTACGTAATACGTAATAACGTCATCCCTTATAACGTAATACGTTATAACGTCATACCATATAACGCAATACGTTATAACGTCTACCCATAATACGTAATACGATATAACGTCACACCATATGACGTATTACGTTATAACGTCATACCGTATAACCTATTACGTTATAACGTCATACCATATAACGTAATACGTTATAACGTTATACCATATAACCTATTACGTTATAACGTCATCCCATATAACGTAATACGTTATAACGTCATCCCATATAACGTAATACGTTATAACGTCATCCCATATAACGCAATACGTTATAACGTCGTCCCACATAACCTAATGCGTTATAACGCCATCCCATATTACGCAATGCGTTATAACGTCATCCCATATAACGTAATACGTTATAACGTCATCCCATATAACGCAATACGTTATAACGTCGTCCGACATAACGTAATACGTTCTAGCGTCATCCCATATTACGTAATACGTTATAACGTCATCCCATATAACGCAATACGTTATAACGTCGTCCGACATAACGTAATACGTTATAGCGTCATCCCACATTACGTAATGTGTTATAACGTCATACTATATAACGTATTACGTTATAACGTCATACCATATAACCTATTACGTTATAACGTCATACCATATAACGTAATACGTTATAACGTTATACCATATAACCTATTACATTATAACGTCATCCCGTATTACGCAATACGTTATAACGTCATCCCATATAACGTAATACGTTATAACGTCATACCTTATAACGCAATACGTTATAACGTCGTCCCATATAACGTAATACGTTATAACGTCATCCCATATAACGTAATACGTTATAACGTCTTCCCATATAACGCAATACGTTATAACGTCGTCCCATATAACGTAATACGTTATAACGTCATCCCATATAACGTAATACGTTATAACGTCATCCCATATAACGCAATACGTTATAACGTCGTCCCACATAACGTAGTACGTTATAACGTCATCCCATACTACGTAATGCGTTATAACGTCATCTCATATAACGTAATACGGTATAACGTCATACCATATAACCTATTACGTTATAACGTCATACCATATAACGTATTACGTTATAACGTCATACCATATAACCTATTACGTTATAACGTCATACCATATAACGTAATACGTTATAACGTTATACCATATAACCTAGTACATTATAACGTCATCCCGTATTACGTAATACGTTATAACGTCATCCCATATAACGTAATACGTTATAACGTCATACCTTATAACGCAATACGTTATAACGTCGTCCCATATAACGTAATACGTTATAACGTCATCCCATATAACGTAATACGTTATAACGTCATCCCATATAACGCAATACGTTATAACGTCGTCCCACATAACGTAGTACGTTATAACGTCATCCCATACTACGTAATGCGTTATAACGTCATCTCATATAACGTAATACGGTATAACGTCATACCATATAACCTATTACGTTATAACGTCATACCATATAACGTATTACGTTATAACGTCATACCATATAACCTATTACGTTATAACGTCATACCATATAACGTAATACGTTATAACGTTATACCATATAACCTATTACGTTATAACGTCATCCCGTATTACGTAATACGTTATAACGTCGTACCATATAACGTAATACGTTATAACGTCATACCATATAACGCAATACGTTATAACGTCGTCCCATATAACGTAATACGTTATAACGTCATCCCATATAACGTAATACGTTATAACGTCATCCCATATAACGCAAGACGTTATAACGTCGTCCCACATAACGTAATACGTTATAACGTCATCCCATATTACGTAATGCGTTATAACATCATCCATATAACGTATTACGTTATAACGTCATACCATATAACCTATTACGTTATAACGTCATACCATATAACGTAATACGTTATAACGATATACCATATAACCTATTACGTTATAACGTCATCCCGTATTACGTAATACGTTATAACGTCATCCCATATAACGTAATACGTTATAACGTCGTACCATATAACGCAATACGTTATAACGTTGTCCCATATAACCTATTTACGTTATAACGTCATACCATATAACGTATTACGTTATAACGTCATGCCATATAACGTAATACGTTATAGCGTCATACCATATAACCTAATACGTTATAACGGTATTCCATATAACGTAATACGTTATAACGTCATCCCATATAACGTAATGCGTTATAACGTCGACCCATATTACGTAATACGATATAACGTCACACCATATGACGTATTACGTTATAACGTCATACCGTATAACCTATTACGTTATAACGTCATACCATATAACGTAATACGTTATAACGTTATACCATATAACCTATTACGTTATAACGTCATCCCATATAACGCAATACGTTATAACGTCGTCCCACATAACCTAATGTGTTATAACGCCATCCCATATTACGCAATGCGTTATAACGTCATCCCATATAACGTAATACGGTATAACGTCATACCATATAACCTATTTACGTTATGACGTCATACCATATAACGTATTACGTTATAACGTCATACCATATAACCTATTACGTTATAACGTCATACCATATAACGTAATACGTTATAACGTTATACCATATAACCTATTACGTTTAACGTCATCCCGTATTACATAATACGTTATAACGTCATCCCTTATAACGTAATACGTTATAACGTCATACCATATAACGCAATACGTTATAACGTCGTCCCATATAACGTAATACGTTATAACGTCATCCCATATAACGTAATACGTTATAACGTCATCCCATATAACGCAATACGGTATAACGTCATACCATATAACCTATTTACGTTATGACGTCATACCATATAACGTATTACGTTATAACGTCATACCATATAACGTAATACGGTATTTCGTCATACCATATAACCTATTTACGTTATAACGTCATACCATATAACGTAATACGGTATAACGTCATACCATATAACTTATTACGTTATAACGTCATACCATATAACGTAATACGTTATAACGTTATACCATATAACCTATTACGTTATAACGTCATCCCGTATTACGTAATACGTTATAACGTCATCCCATATAGCGTAATACGTTATAACGTCATACCATATAACGCAATACGTTATAACGTCGTCCCATATAACGGTATACGTTATAACGTCATCCCATAAAACGTAATACGTTATAACGTCATCCCATATAACGCAATACGTTACAACGTCGTCCCACATAACGTAGTACGTTATAACGTCATCCCATACTTCGTAATGCGTTATAACGTCATCCCATATAACGTAATACGGTATAACGTCATACCATATAACCTATTACGTTATAACGTCATACCATATAACGTATTACGTTATAACGTCATAACATATAACCTATTACGTTATAACGTCATACCATATAACGTAATACGTTATAACGTTATACCATATAACCTATTACGTTTAACGTCATCCCGTATTACGTAATACGTAATAACGTCATCCCTTATAACGTAATACGTTATAACGTCATACCATATAACGCAATACGTTATAACGTCGTCCCATATAACGTAATACGTTATAACGTCATCCCATATAACGTAATACGTTATAACGTCATCCCATATAACGCAATACGGTATAACGTCATACCATATAACAAATATACGTTATGACGTCATACCATATAACGTATTACGTTATAACGTCATACCATATAACCTATTACGTTATAACGTCATCCCGTATTACGTAATACGTTACAACGTCATCCCATATAACGTAATACGTTATAACGTCATACCATATAACGCAATACGTTATAACGTCGTCCCATATAACCTATTTACGTTATAACGTCATACCATATAACGTATTACGTTATAACGTCATGCCATATAACGTAATACGTTATAGCGTCATACCATATAACCAAATACGTTATAACGGTATTCCATATATCGTAATACGTTATAACGTCATCCCATATAACGTAATGCGTTATAACGTCGAGCCATATTACGTAATACGATATAACGTCACACCATATGACGTATTACGTTATAACGTCATACCGTATAACCCATTACGTTATAACGTCATACCATATAACGTAATACGTTATAACGTTATACCATATATCCTATTACGTTATAACGTCAGCCCATATAACGTAATATGTTATAATGTCATCCCATATTACGTAATACGTTATAACGTCATCCCATATAACGTAATACGGTATAACGTCATACCATATAACCTATTACGTTATAACGTCATCCCATATAACGTAATACGTTACAACGTCATCCCATATAACGTAATACGTTATAACGTCATCCCATATAACGTAATACGGTATAACGTCATACCATATAACCTATTACGTTATAACGTCATACCATATAACGTATTACGTTATAACGTCATAACATATAACCTATTACGTTATAACGTCATACCATATAACGTAATACGTTATAACGTTATACCATATAACCTATTACGTTTAACGTCATCCCGTATTACGTAATACGTAATAACGTCATCCCTTATAACGTAATACGTTATAACGTCATACCATATAACGCAATACGTTATAACGTCTACCCATAATACGTAATACGATATAACGTCACACCATATGACGTATTACGTTATAACGTCATACCGCATAACCTATTACGTTATAACGTCATACCATATAACGTAATACGTTATAACGTTATACCATATAACCTATTACGTTATAACGTCATCCCATATAACGTAATACGTTATAACGTCATCCCATATAACGTAATACGTTATAACGTCATCCCATATAACGCAATACGTTATAACGTCGTCCCACATAACCTAATGCGTTATAACGCCATCCCATATTACGCAATGCGTTATAACGTCATCCCATATAACGTAATACGTTATAACGTCATCCCATATAACGCAATACGTTATAACGTCGTCCGACATAACGTAATACGTTCTAGCGTCATCCCATATTACGTAATACGTTATAACGTCATCCCATATAACGCAATACGTTATAACGTCGTCCGACATAACGTAATACGTTATAGCGTCATCCCACATTACGTAATGTGTTATAACGTCATACTATATAACGTATTACGTTATAACGTCATACCATATAACCTATTACGTTATAACGTCATACCATATAACGTAATACGTTATAACGTTATACCATATAACCTATTACATTATAACGTCATCCCGTATTACGCAATACGTTATAACGTCATCCCATATAACGTAATACGTTATAACGTCATACCTTATAACGCAATACGTTATAACGTCGTCCCATATAACGTAATACGTTATAACGTCATCCCATATAACGTAATACGTTATAACGTCTTCCCATATAACGCAATACGTTATAACGTCGTCCCATATAACGTAATACGTTATAACGTCATCCCATATAACGTAATACGTTATAACGTCATCCCATATAACGCAATACGTTATAACGTCGTCCCACATAACGTAGTACGTTATAACGTCATCCCATACTACGTAATGCGTTATAACGTCATCTCATATAACGTAATACGGTATAACGTCATACCATATAACCTATTACGTTATAACGTCATACCATATAACGTATTACGTTATAACGTCATACCATATAACCTATTACGTTATAACGTCATACCATATAACGTAATACGTTATAACGTTATACCATATAACCTATTACATTATAACGTCATCCCGTATTACGTAATACGTTATAACGTCATCCCATATAACGTAATACGTTATAACGTCATACCTTATAACGCAATACGTTATAACGTCGTCCCATATAACGTAATACGTTATAACGTCATCCCATATAACGTAATACGTTATAACGTCATCCCATATAACGCAATACGTTATAACGTCGTCCCACATAACGTAGTACGTTATAACGTCATCCCATACTACGTAATGCGTTATAACGTCATCTCATATAACGTAATACGGTATAACGTCATACCATATAACCTATTACGTTATAACGTCATACCATATAACGTATTACGTTATAACGTCATACCATATAACCTATTACGTTATAACGTCATACCATATAACGTAATACGTTATAACGTTATACCATATAACCTATTACGTTATAACGTCATCCCGTATTACGTAATACGTTATAACGTCATCCCATATAACGTAATACGTTATAACGTCACACCATATAACGCAATACGTTATAACGTCGTCCCATATAACGTAATACGTTATAACGTCATCCCATATAACGTAATACGTTATAACGTCATCCCATATAACGCAATACGTTATAACGTCGTCCCACATAACGTAATACGTTATAACGTCATCCCATATTACGTAATGCGTTATAACGTCATCCCATATAACGTATTACGTTATAACGTCATACCATATAACCTATTACGTTATAACGTCATACCATATAACGTAATACGTTATAGCGTCATACCATATAACCTAATACGTTATAACTTTATTCCATATAACGTAATGCGTTATAACGTCATACCATATAACGTAATACGTTATAACGTCATACCATATAACGTAATACGGTATAACGTCACACCATATAACGTAATTCGGTATAACGTCATACCATATAACCTAATACGTTATAACGTCATCCCATATAACGTAATGCGTTATAACGTCGACCCATATTACGTAATACGATATGACGTCGTCCCACATAACCTAATGTGTTATAACGCCATCCCATATTACGCAATGCGTTATAACGTCATCCCATATAACGTAATACGGTATAACGTCATACCATATAACCTATTTACGTTATGACGTCATACCATATAACGTATTACGTTATAACGTCATACCATATAACGTAATACGGTATAACGTCACACCATATAACGTAATTCGGTATAACGTCATACCATATAACCTAATACGTTATAACGTCATCCCATATAACGTAATGCGTTATAACGTCGACCCATATTACGTAATACGATATAACGTCGTCCCACATAACCTAATGTGTTATAACGCCATCGCATATTACGCAATGCGTTATAACGTCATCCCATATAACGTAATACGGTATAACGTCATACCATATAACCTATTTACGTTATGACGTCATACCATATAACGTATTACGTTATAACGTCATACCATATAACCTATTACGTTATAACGTCATCCCATATAACGTAATACGTTATAACGTCATCCCATATAACGCAATACGTTATAGCGTCGTCCGACATAACGTAATACGTTATAGCGTCATCCCATATTACGTAATGCGTTATAACGTCATCCCATATAACGTAATACGGTATAACTTCACACCATATAACGTAATTCGGTATAACGTCATACCATATAACGTAATTCGGTATAACGTCATACCATATAACCTAATACGTTATAACGTCACACCATATAACGTAATTCGGTATAACGTCATACCATATAACCTAATACGTTATAACGTCATACCATATAACGTAATACGGTATAACGTCACACCATATAACGTAATTCGGTATAACGTCATACCATATAACCTAATACGTTATAACGTCATACCATATAACGTAATACGGTATAACGTCACACCATATAACGTAATTCGGTATAACGTCATACCATATAAAATATTAAGTTATTACGTCATACCATATAACCTATTACGTTATAACGTCATCCCATATAAAGTAATACGTTATAACGTCATCCCATATAACGTAATACGTTATAACGCCATCCCATATAACGCAATACGTTATAACGTCGTCCCATATAACGTAATACGGTATAACGTCATACCATATAACCTATTTACGTTATAACGTCATACCATATAACGTATTACGTTATAACGTCATACCATATAACCTATTACGTTATAACGTCATACCATAAAACGTAATACGTTATAACGTTATACCGTATAACCTATTACGTTATAACGTCATCCCATACTACGTAATGCGTTATAACGTCATCCCATATAACGTAATACGGTATAACGTCATACCATATAACCTATTACGTTATAACGTCATACCATATAACGTATTACGTTATAACGTCATACCATATAACCTATTACGTTATAACGTCATACCATATAACGTAATACGTTATAACGGTATACCATATAACCTATTACGTTATAACGTCATCCCGTATTACGTAATACGTTATAACGTCATCCCATATAACGTAATACGTTATAACGTCATACCATATAACGCAATACGTTATAACGTCGTCCCATATAACGTAATACGTTATAACGTCATCCCATATAACGTAATACGTTATAACGTCATCCCACATAACGCAATACGTTATAACGTCGTCCCACATAACGTAATACGTTATAACGTCATCCCATATTACGTAATGCGTTATAACGTCATCCCATATAACGTATTACGTTATAACGTCATACCATATAACCTATTACGTTATAACGTCATACCATATAACGTAATACGTTATAACGATATACCATATAACCTATTACGTTATAACGTCATCCCGTATTACGTAATACGTTATAACGTCATCCCATATAACGTAATACGTTATAACGTCGTACCATATAACGCAATACGTTATAAAGTCGTCCCATATAACCTATTTACGTTATAACGTCATACCATATAACGTATTACGTTATAACGTCATGCCATATAACGTAATACGTTATAGCGTCATACCATATAATCTAATACGTTATAACGGTATTCCATATAACGTAATACGTTATAACGTCATCCCATATAACGTAATGCTTTATAACGTCGACCCATATTACGTAATACGATATAACGTCACACCATATGACGTATTACGTTATAACGTCATACCGTATAACCTATTACGTTATAACGTCATACCATATAACGTAATACGTTATAACGTTATACCATATAACCTATTACGTTATAACGTCATCCCATATAACGTAATACGTTATAACGTCATCCCATAAAACGTAATACGTTATAACGTCATCCCATATAACGCAATACGTTATAACGTCGTCCCACATAACCTAATGTGTTATAACGCCATCCCATATTACGCAATGCGTTATAACGTCATCCC